>NC_080042.1:65233763-65530185 GCF_012489685.1 Lotus japonicus
CGGATACACTCCTTCAAGTAGGAGAACAGGAAGTAGGGAAGGCAGATCTTCCTCTTGTCTTGGATGAAAGAACAACATCGCCTTCTGGTTGAAGTTGATGTAGTCTGGGAACTGCCCTTTGGTCTCTGGTTTATGCAGTGGAGCAGGATCTTGTGCCAGATCCTGAGTTTGGGGTGAAGGTCCATCACCTTGTAACTCGTCTTGTCCGGTTTGTAATTGGTGTACAGGGCCTTGTGGTCTCATCCTTCGTCTTGGGTTTCAGCTTCGATTTAGTGAATTGGAAACGATACCCATAAGCAGTGTCTGCACCTAGCAGATTCACGAATGACTTCTCAGTGATGATGATCTTTCTTCCAAGAATGTGAGAAGACCACCTGAGTATCATCGCAGTCGGCGTGCTTCCAGAATTCCTTTACCAGTTTCTCATACACCGGTCCTCGAAGTCGGTTGAAGTAATTTCCCCAACCCTGAGCTTGGACTTCAGGACGAAGATCATACCCATTTGTAGCCAGGTTGTCGAGGTCGAATCTCCATTCTGCCAGGACTTGAAGTTCCTCAGGAGCAAATACGCAGTGAACGGCACAGCCCCGTTCTGCAATTGGAACAATCTGCTCTTGAGCTTGAACTTGTTCTTGTGCCGGGTTCTCAGAGCCCCTTTGACCCGTTGCTAGACCAACTACCATGTGAGGGAACTGAGGTGCATCTGCAGTAGATCTTCTGGTTTTGTCTCACCATTTTGAAGAGGTTGAAGGTTTGAGGTAGAAGATGAAGGTTGAAAGATGAAGAGAGATCGAGAGAGAAATCGAGAAAAAGGCGGTTTTGAAAAGCAGAGAGAGAGAGAGTAAAAACCGGAAGTGAAAGAGAACGTGTGTGTATAGTGGGTTTTATCAAATAACCGTTGTTGATTCAAAAGCACTTTAAGATCAACGGTTGAAAATTAAAGATAGATAGTAACAGTAAAATACACAAATCACACACAGGAGATAAGCATATCTACACGCAATCATAACAGACTGTCACACGGGCACAAGGAACTATGCATCAGAAATTCTGACACACGTGTTGTTGTCTCAGCTTCAGAGTCAGTACCAGTGGGTACACACACTCTGATTGAGTTACCTTCTGGACTAGACATCTTCTGATCAAGAAGTATCATAGTCAGAGGTTCTGATCCATCTTCACTCTGGACAAAAGTCCATGTTTAGATTTTTTCAGAATAAAATTAAATCTATCCTCTGCTAAGGGCTTTGTAAAGATATCTGCCCATTGATGGTCAGTATCAACAAACTTCAGAAGAAGTACGCCCTTCTGTACATAATCTCTAATAAAGTGATACTTTACCTCAATGTGCTTTGCCCTTGAATGCAAGATAGGATTCTTACTCAATGAGATTGCAGCAGTGTTATCACAATAGATTGGGATATTGCTCTCAAGGATCTGATAATCCTCCAGCTGATGTTTCATCCAGAGCATCTGAGTGCTGCATATTGCTGCTGAGATATATTCTGCCTCTGCAGTTGATAGTGCAATGGTTGATTGCCTCTTGCTTGCCCATGAGACTAGATTGCTTCCCAGAAATTGACAATTTCCGGAAGTACTTTTTCTCTCTGTTCTATCTCCAGCATAATCAGCATCACAATAACCTGAAAGCTTATACTCTGATGTTTTCTTATACATCAAGCCAAGGTTAGTGGTGCCTTTCAGATACCTTAGGATCCTCTTAACAGCAGTTAAGTGGGTTTCCCTTAGATCTGATTGGAAACGAGCACATAAATGAACACTAAATAGTATGTCTGGCCTAGATGCAGTTAAGTATAGAAGTGAACCTATCATGCCACGATAGAGCTTCTGACATACTTTACCACTTTTATCTTCTTTCTCCAGAATGCATGTAGGATGCATTGGAGTCTTGGCCACTGTAGATTCCAGCATATTGAACTTCTTCAGAAGTTCTTTAGTGTACTTGCTCTGATGGATATATGTTCCTTCTGGTGTTTGATCAACTTGTATTCCCAGAAAGTACTTTAATTCTCCCATCATGCTCATCTCAAATTCAGCCTGCATCATCTCAGAAAATTCTTTGCATAGAGATTGATTAGCAGAACCAAATATAATATCATCAACATAAATTTGCACAATTAAGATATCATCTTTATAAGTCTTGCAAAAAAGAGTTGTATCTACTTTACCCCTTACAAACTCATTCTCCAGAAGGAATGAGCTAAGTCTCTCATACCATGCTCTGGGAGCTTGCTTCAGACCGTAGAGTGATTTCTTCAATTTGAACACATGGTCTGGTTTCTTCTCATCTTCAAAACCTGGGGGTTGATGAACATAGACTTCCTCTGAGATATAACCATTTAGGAAGGCACTCTTTACGTCCATCTGATGTAGAACTATGTTGTGATTTACTGAGAAAGAGATCAACAGTCTGATTGCCTCCAGTCTTGCTACTGGAGCAAATGTTTCAGTGTAGTCTATTCCTTCCTGCTGGCTGTAGCCTTGAGCAACTAGCCTTGCCTTGTTTCTGACTACATCTCCTTTCTCATTCAGCTTGTTTCTGAATACCCATTTCGTTCCAATAACATGGACACTCTCAGGCTTCTTCACTAAGCTCCAAACATCGTTCTTGGAGAATTGATTCAATTCTTCTTCCATGGCCAGAATCCAATCCTTGTCCTGAAGAGCTTCATCTATGGACTTGGGTTCAATTAAGGACACCAATCCTTTCAGACTCAGCAAGGTCTCTTCAGAGGGTCTGAAGGCAGATCTGGTTCTGACTGGTTCGTCTTTGTTACCCAGAATCAATTCCTTAGGGTGAGCTGCAGTGATTCTGCTCTTCTTCAGAGTTTGTGAGTTAGAGGGACCAGCTTCTTCCTCTGGTTCATCTTCCTCTGGCTCAACTTCCTCTGGAGCTTTGCCTTTGTCAGAAACATTAATGCTTAAATCTGCAAACTTTTCAACTAGCTTTGACTGGTCAGAGTCAAGCTTATCATCAAATCTAACATGAATAGATTCTTCAATAGTCTTAGCATCAGTATTATAAAATCTAAAACCTTTAGATCTATCAGAATAACCAAGTAATAGACACTTAGAAGACTTAGCATCAAATTTATGCAATCTATCCTTAGTATAGAGAACATAACAAACACAGCCAAAAGGATGAAAATAAGAAATGTTGGGTTTTATGTTCTTCCACAATTCATAAGGAGTCTTATTCAGAATTGGTCTCACAGAGATTCTGTTCTGAATGTAACATGCTGTATTTACTGCCTCTGCCCAAAAGTGCTTAGCCATGCCAGTTTCTTGGAGCATGGTTCTAGCCATCTCCTGAAGAGTTCTGTTCTTCCTCTCAACAACACCATTTTGTTGAGGAGTTCTGGGACAAGAGAAATCATGTGCAATTCCATAGGAATCAAACAGACTCTCAAACTTGTCATTCTCAAATTCTCCACCATGGTCACTTCTGACACGCACAATCCTACAAGCCTTCTCGTTTTGCACTTGAGCAATGAAGGTAGAGAACACAGCATGAGACTCATCCTTGCGGGTTAGAAACTTTACCCATGTCCAGCGGCTATAGTCATCAACGATAACCATCCCATATCTCTTGCCACCTATAGACTCAGTTTTCACTGGTCCAAAAAGGTCGATATGCAGAAGTTCCAACGGCCTTGAGGTTGAGACAACATTCTTTGCCTTGAAAGGGACTTTTGTGAATTTGCCTTTCTGACATGCTTCACAAAGAGCGTCTGAAGCGAACTTCAGATTGGGTAAGCCCCTGACAAGGTTTAGCTTGCTCAGCTGAGAAATCTTTCTCATACTGGCATGCCCTAACCGTCTATGCCATACCCACTGCTCTTCATTAACAGACAGAAGGCACTTCACATTCTGAGCCTCCAACTCAGATAATCTGATCTTATAAATGTTGTTCTTCCTCTTGCTGTTAAACAGAACAGAGCCATCGATCTGACTTACAGCCCGGCAGGACTTTTGATTGAATATAACATCATAACCCTTGTCAGCTAATTGACTTATAGACAATAAGTTATGTGTTAAGCCGTCTACCAATAAAACATTATCAATGCATGGACTACTATCTACACAAATAGTACCAGTACCAATAATTTTACCCTTTTCATTTCCTCCGAAGCCAACTTCGCCTCCAGGCTTAAGTTTCAGCTCTCGGAACATACGCTTTTCTCCCGTCATGTGACGCGAGCATCCACTGTCCAGATACCATGATTGGTGTTTCAGTGGAGCTATCAAGGATATCTGCAACATAGATAATCTTGTCCTTAGGTACCCACTTTCTGGGTCCTCTTTTGTTAGTTACCCCAGAGGTTCTGATCACCTTGGGTGTCTCAACATGATATTTTAAAGGAATATTTGCATGATATTTAGTCATAGAGAAAGATCCCTTTTTAAGAGGGTTTTTAGCAACTTTAGCAGGTACAGGATCAGGCAATATGGTACCAGAGGGAACAAAGCATTCATATAAAGATTTAGCTTTAGACACAGAGGGCTCATTTCTAATTGGTTTAGAATAGCCAATGCCATGCATTCCATTTCTGCTTACGCCATAGATCATTGAAGCCATTAAGCTTCTATCCACGCTTTTAGCTAGGAATCTTTGAAAAGACTTTTCATACTTAGATTCATTTCTACAATCAGAAGCATCACAGGCAACAATTTCTTCTAACTTAGCAATCTGGTTCTTAAGCACAGAGTTAGAATTGATCAAGGCATGATTATCATTTTTCAAATCAGAAATAATTTTCTCATGTTCAGAAGGAGTCTTGGAAACAGCAGATAAGTTCTTTTTCAACTTTTTATGCTTAGACAATAAAGAGTTATACTTATCCATGATATCAGACAAAGCATGTTTCAGTTCAGAGGTAGAGAAAGAAGCAAATACCTCATTTTCATTGTCTGAGTTAGGATCTCCTTCTGATTCTGAGTCAGAGTCAACAGCTTCCTTTGACTCTGCTCCTTTGTCTTTGACAATGGCCATGAGTCCTTGGACTTCACCATCAGAGTCAACATCCTCTGACTCTGATTCATCAAATGTCACCATCAGACTCTTCTTGGTCTTGAAGTGCTTCTTTGGCTTCTTGTCCTTCTTCAATTTTGGATAGTCACTTTTGTAGTGCCCTGATTCTTTGCACTCAAAACATGTGACTTCCTTGATTGATGACTTCTTCTGGCCTGAGGATTCAGACTTTCCTTTTGCCTTTCCAGAGCCTTTGTATTTGCTCTGCCTGTGCTTCCAGATTCGGTTGAGTCTCTTGGAGATCAGAGTCAGCTCATCTTCATCAGAATCTTCTGATGCTTCTTCAGATTCTTCTTCTTCAGCTTGAAGAGCCTTTGACTTCTCAACCTTAGCCTTTTCAGATTTGGATTTCAAGGCTATGGACTTTTTCCTCAGATCTTGCATCTCTGAGCGCTTCAGCTCATGGCATTTCAAAATGCTGATGAGTTCTTCTAAACTCATATTCTCGACGTCTCTCGTGAGCTCTATTGAAGTCACCAAAGGCATCCAACTTTCAGGAAGACACCTGATGACCCTTATGACATGATCTTTTGTTGTGTAGCTCTTGTTGAGAGGTCGTATGCCAGCTACAAGCAACTGAAATCTGGAGAACATTTCTTCAATGGACTCATTTGGCTCCATGATGAAGGATTCATACTTTTGGATCAAAGACAATGCCTTTGATTCTTTGACTTTCTTGTTTCCTTCATGAGACATCTTCAGAGATTCAAAAATGCCTTTAGCAAACTCACGATCTGTAATCTTCTGGTACTCTTCATAGGAAATAGCACTTAGAAGAATTGCTCTTGCTTTGTGATGTTGTGAGTACAGCTTCTTTTGATCTGCAGTCATCTCTGACCTTGGGATCTTCTTGCCATCTGCATCAACTGGACGCTCGTAGCCATCCACAATAATATCCCAGAGATCTGCATCGAAACCCAGAAAGAAACTTTCCAGTCTATCTTTCCAATATTCGAACCTTTGACCGTCGAACATAGGAGGCTTTGCATTGTAACCATCTCTTTGAGTTTCACTGGTGGTGGCAGCCATTGTTTTTCACACCGGCCCGGATCACTGAACACTGTTAGGTGTGGTAATCAGAACTTGCGCTCTGATACCAATTGAAGGTATGAAAAACGGTAGAAAGGGGGGGTTTGAATAACGTTTTCAGTACAAAACTTCCACCTTAAAGATTTTGACAAATCTTTCGAGAACTTAAGTGCTAAAGATAAGAGATAGAAAAGCACACAAGGATTTTATCCTGGTTCACTTGATAAATCACTCAAGCTACTCCAGTCCACCCGTTAAGGTGATTTCTTCCTTCTTAGAATGAAGGCAATCCACTAATCAGGTAAGAGTTACAACTGCACTTGAAACCTACAAGTGACTAACAATTACACTGACTTAGCTCACACTAAGATTCACTCTCTTAGTCTTCTCTAGGATCCGATCAACCTTGATCTCCTAAAGGAACTAAACAAACTGTTTATCAAAGAATTGTTTACAAGAGATTTGCTTCTAAAAAGCTAATAGTAAACTCAATGAATTTCAGATGAAAGAAAGCTTAGAATATTTTGAATATGTCTTGCGTATGTGAATGCTTCTTCTCCTAGCCGCTTATTTCAATCTTCAGCCTCTATATATACTCCAAGGATTAGGGTTGAGCGTTGCATGGGAAATGCTACCGTTGGAGGGCAGTTCTGGAAAATCCAGCTTCTGCTGTGGCTGAGAACGTTAGGTAGGTCGTCAGGAAGGTACACTTGCTTTTGTACTTGGATAGCGACTTGACCTTTAAACCTAGGAGACTTCTGATCAGAGGAATACTTCATATTGGAACTTGTGAAGCCGGTTGATCAGAGTCAGAGGGAAAGCACAGATCCTCTGACCATTGTATCTTCTGATTCTGAACTCAGACGGAAGAACATGGCCTTCAGAGTTTCTTGCTTCTGGACTTCAGAGTTTCCACTATTCAGCTTCTGCAACTTCAGAGTCTTCTACACCATCAGAACATCTGAACCTTCAGTGTTTCTTGGTTATCAGAACTTCTGGATCTTCAGAGCTTCTAGTGACTGAGTCCTCATCAGAGTTTGTATAACTTCAGAACTTCTGAAGCTTTTCCACTGTTCATACTGAACATGGTGAATGCGAAAGCGTTGCTTGGGTTACTCTTTATGCACAGTGCTTCTGATTTGTGTGAGATTGAGTTGAGGTCAGAGCCTGTAAATAGCACACTCAGAAAAACACGTTAGAGTACCACAATTGTTCATATCAAAAGGTTAACTTGTAATCATCAAAACATAGAGTTGTACTACTAGATCAAAACTTGATCTTACACAAAGGATATTTCTGTTGAGAGAATATGACCGTTGGAGGGCATTTTTGGAACTTCCAGAACCTGCTGTGGCTGAACCTTGGTAGGTAGGCTTGTCAGAATAGTACACTGCTCTTGTACTTCTTGATAGAGACATTTGCCTTTAACCATTGACTTCTGATCAGAGGAATGCTTCGTGTTGGAACTTGTGAAGCTTGGTGATCAGAGTCAGAGGGAAGCTTGGATCCTCTGACCTTCGTAACTTCTGCTTCTGGACCTTCAGAGCTTCTGGACCTTCAGAGCATCTGGTCCTTCAGAGCTTCTGGTCTTCAGATCTTCTGATATTCAGATCTTCTGATCCTCAGAACTTCTGATCCTCAGATCTTCTGACCCTCAGATCTTCTGATCCTCAGATCTTCAGATCCTCAGATCCTCAAATCCTCAGATCTTCAGATCTTCTGATCTTCAGATCCTCTGATCTTCAGATCTTCTGATCTTCAGAACTTCTGATCCTCAGATCCTCTGATCTTCAGATCTTCTGATCCTCAGATCTTCTGATCCTCAGATCTTCTGATGAATATATCTTCTGGTGTCAGAATCAGAACCTGTTTGTCAAAACACTCAAGACAAACGTTAGAGTATCATAATTGTTCATCCACAAATAAATACTTGTTATCATCAAAACATAGAGTTGTACCACATGACCAAATCTTGATCTTACAATCTCCCCCTTTTTGATGATGACAAAACCATGTATTTTGATGAACAACTCTAAACAAATAAACTGAATACACTCAGAGTATAAGGTATCAGAGTTAAAACTTATCCTGATGTGTATAGTTTATCTTGCTCCTTCTGAATCCAAGACTCGAGCTTGATTCTGAGCTAAGCTGCCTCTGAATCTAATACTCAATATCATCCACGTTAGAAGTATCTAAATTCTGAGCTATATTGAAGTATGTGATCAGAGTTAATTGAGTCATAAGATATATCATAGCATTGAAAGAGATGACATCAATCAGAATGTATCGTCAGAGCATAGAAATTGATCACATAAGGGAGTTGTCAAGATACTATTAGTTCTCCCCCTTTTTGTCATAAGCAAAAAGAATGAAGGTGGAAAAAAATAGTAAGAGCATAAGACGAAATACTCCCCCTCAGAAGGAATACCAAGGGATACTTGGCTGCTGATTAGTATATCTTCTGATGAGAGCAGAAGTGTGGTTCTGGTGACATCTCCATTCTGGACAAAATTTCATCTTCAGATACTTCAGAATGAGAAGCTAGGAACCTACTCATCTTCTGATGACGCAAGTCAGAAGTTGTAGTAGCATGTTCTGATGTTGTTGCTTCTGGGTTGTCAAGTTCTGAGTCTTTGTTTCTTTCTGAAACGGTCATGCTCATCTCTGCAAGATTTTTCAGCTAGCTTTGACTTGTCAGAGTCAAGCTTATCATTAATTCTAACATGAATAGCGTTCAGAATATCAACAGAGGGGTTCTTATAAAAAACCAATGATTCCTTGACCAAATCTTACTTTACTGATGCCTCCAAGATCAACTTCACCTTCAGGTTCAAGTTTTGGATCTTGGGACATATGCCTTTCTCCCGTCATGTGTTGCCTGCATCCACTGTCCAGGTTCCATGGTTGGAGTTTCGATGGACCTATTGAAGATATCTGCAACATATATAATCTTATCCCTAGGTACCCACTTTCTGGGTCCTTTCTTGTTAGTTAGCCCATAAGTTCTGACAACTTTGGGTCTTTCAACAGGATAATATAAAGGAATTTGAGCATGATATTTTGACATAGAGAAAGTTCCTTTCTTAAGAGATGATGGAGCAACTTCAGAAGGTTTAGAATAACCAATGCCATATATTCCATTTATGCTTACGCCATAGATCATTGAAGCCATTAAGCTTCTGTCTACGCTTTTAGCCAGGAATCTTTGAAAAGATTTTTCATATTTAGATTCATTCTTACTAACAGAGGCATCATAAGCAATAACTTCTTCTAACTTAACAATTTGATTTTTTAGCACAGAGTTAGAGTTAACTAAAGCATGATTACTCACATTTAATTCAGAAATCTTTTTCTCATGTTCAACAGAAGTTTCAGAGGCAACAGAGAAATCCTTTTTCAACTTTTTATGCTTAGTCAATAAAGAGTTATACTTATCCATAATGTCAGACAAAGCATGTTTTAGTTCAGAAGTTGAGAAAGAAGCGAATACCTCATTTTCATCGTCAGAGTCTAGATCTTCCTCTGATGCTGATTCAGAATTAGTTGCATCCTTAGACTTTGCATCTTTGTTCTTGACAATAGCCATGAGTCCTTGAACTTCACCATCAGAGTCAACATCCTCTAACTCTGATTCATCAAAAGTCACCATCAGACTTTTCTTTGGTTTGAAATGCTTCTTTGACTTTTTGTTCTTTGATGAACCTTTGTATTTTCTCTGTCTGTGCTTCCAGATGCAGTTGAGCTTTCTGGATATCAGAGTCAGCTCATCTTCATCAGAATCTTCTGATGCTTCTTCAGATTCTTCAGCTTCAGCTTGGAGAGCTTTTGACTTCTCAGATTTAGCCTTCTCAGATTTGGATTTCAAGGCTATAGATTTCTTCCTCAGATCTTGCATCTCTAAGAGCTTTAGCTCATGACATTTCAGTATGCTGATGAGTTCTTCTAAACTCATATGCTCAACATCTTTTGTAAGCTCTATTGAAGTCACTAACGACATCCAGCTTTCAGGAAGACTTCTGATGACCCTTATGACATGATCTTTTGTAGTGTAGCTTTTGTTGAGAGGTCTTATTCCAGCTACGAGCAACTGAAATCTGGAAAACATATCTTCAATGGATTCGTCAGGTTCCATTTGGAAGGATTCATACTGCTTGATCAAAGACAACGCCTTTGTCTCTTTCACCTTTTTGTTTCCTTCATGTGTCATCTTTAAGGAATCAAGGATACACTTAGCGGAATCACGATTAGTAATTTTCTCATATTCTTAATATAAAATGGCACTTTGCAGAATAGCTCTTGATCTGTGATGATCTCTGAACTCCTTCTTTTGATCTTCACTCATCTTCTCCCTTGGGATCTTTACACCATGTTTATCAACAGGAGGGGTGTAACCATCAACAACAAAATCCCAGAGATCAGGATCAAAGCCAAGAAAGAAGCTCTTGATTCTGTCTTTCCAGAAATCAAATCTCTGACCATCAAAGATAGGTGGTCTTGCACTGTATTGATATTTGCTTGTAGTAGTGGTGGAATCCATGAGTTTTTCACACTGGCCCGGATCTACTGAACACTGTTAAGTGTGGTAATCAGAACTTGCGCTCTGATACCAATTGATGGTGTGAAAAACGACTAGAAGAGGGGTTGAATAGAGTTTTGAATATAAAAAACTTTCCCTTTAAGATTTAAAGTAAATCTTTTCGGTTTATCTGAGATAGATGGTGCAGCGGATAAAGATAGAGAGAAGAGAGAAGCACACAAGTATTTTATCCTGGTTCACTTGATAAATCCCTCAAGCTAATCCAGTCCACCCGTTAAGGTGATTTCTTCCTTCTTAGAATGAAGGCAATCCACTAATTAGATAATTGTTACAACTGCACTTGAGACCTACAAGTGACTAATAATACACTGACTTAGCTCACACTAAGATTCACTCTCTTAGTCTTCTCTAGGATCCGATCAACCTTGATCTCCTAAAGGAATCACCACTAAGATACACAGATCCTAGTCTTCTTAAGGATACTGACCTACCCGGTCCCTTAAGGAAAATCAAACAACTGTTTGAGGTTGGTGTTTACAAAGGTTTGCTTCTAAATAAGCTGAGTGTAAACTAAATAAGAACAGATGAAGAAAGTAGAGGCTTGAATCTTTTCTTGTATTGCAGCTCTTGGTTTTTCTCTCTTTTCTTTCTTCTTTTCTTCAGCCTTAAATAGTCCAAGGTGCAAAGGATATTTCTGTTGAGAGAATATGACCGTTGTCAGAATAGTACACTGCTCTTGTACTTCTTGATAGAGACATTTGCCTTTAACCATTGACTTCTGATCAGAGGAATGCTTCGTGTTGGAACTTGTGAAGATTGGTGATCAGAGTCAGAGGGAAGCTTGGATCCTCTAACCTTCGTAACTTCTGCTTCTGGACCTTCAGAGCTTCTGGTCCTTCAGAGCCTCTGGTCCTTCAGAGCTTCTGGTCTTCAGATCTTCTGATATTCAGATCTTCTGATCCTCAGATCTTCTGATCCTCTGATCTTTAGATCTTCTGATCTTCAGAACTTCTGATCCTCAGATCCTCTGATCCTCAAATCCTCTGATCCTCAGATCTTCTGATCTTCAGATCTTCTGAACTTCTGATCCTCAGATCCTCTGATCCTCAGATCCTCAGATCTTCTGATGAATATATCTTCTGGTGTCAGAATCAGAACCTGTTTGTCAAAACACTCAAGACAAATGTTAGAGTATCATAATTGTTCATCCACAAATAAATACTTGTTATCATCAAAACATAGAGTTGTACCACATGACCAAATCTTGATCTTACAGGCGAAACGTTAGAGGTGAATATGTTTCGCTTGCTACTGCTAGGGGTCTAGGGCTATTTACTTTATTCAAAAGCCACTATAAACATTTCAAAGGAAAGTTTTTCAAACTTCGTGAGTCAGAACTCTGCAAAGATATATTTTACTTTGATGACGGGAGTCCCCGGTTTCCGTTCTACTGGACGAACCAATATGAAGTCATCATCAAAATTTCCGATGATGCCTTGTGTAAGACCCGGTGATTTATTTATGTTTTGTATTATTGAAGAATAATATAAAGTACGGTGTTTTATTCGGTAAGGAGAAATTACTGATAAATTGTTACTATATCGGCTGTATAGTAATTTATTACGTAATTAATTATTACGTAAGGCGCGAGTAGTCGATATGCATGCATGCACATGCATGAAATTCGAGTAGTGCATAGAATATGCATAAAAGGGAATTTTCGAGACTTATATCTATTATATTGGAGGAGGAGATTTACTTATTTATTTGTTAAGTAAATATAAAGTGTTTTGGAGTTTTTATTTAAATATTTTTTTTAATTGGATTTAATGTTATTTTGGAAATAAGAAAAGAAAAAAAAAAGGAATTGAAGATATATTTTCTTCTAGGGAGTGGCCGAAACTTTGTTAGGATAATGGTTTGGTTTTTCAAATTTGAAAATTATTTCCATGTGTTTAGTGTTTTAATAATAAAAAAAAAAAAACAAATATCCTAACAAACTAGAAGGGGGGGACGGCCAAGGTTGTTAGAGGGAATTTAGGGGAGTTTGTTACTTGCTTAGTGGAAAAGTAATTAATTTGAATAAAAATTAATTAAAATTATATTTTTGCCCTTGGGCTTGGGCTAAAATTAAGGGTTTTATTGTATTTTCACCTCCACACCCTCCACTATAAATAGGAGTCTCTAGTGAAGGGAAAATCACAACTCAGAGCTCTCCAAATTTTTGTGAGTCTCTATCTCTCCCTCTCCAGAGTTCTTCTTGACCTCTATAGGAAATAATTCCTATAGTAACTAAGCTCTGCTTCCTTCGGGAAGTAGTGAACTCAAGTATTTTTTCTTCTTGTTTACAAGAAGAAGATGAAATATTGTTTGGTTTTAGGGGATGGGGTTCGAATATTTGAAGGGGGGAAATGATGCTCCTTTTTCCTTCAAATTCTAACCCTAGTTTGTTGGTCCGTGCAGGTTCGCGCACGGAAAGGTTAGATCGAACGTACTCGATCTCGCGTGGAAAGCGTAGCCAAGGTGAGGGCACTTCCGTCTAGAGAAGTCTTACTGCCTTCCTGCATGTGAAGTTGTATGCGAGTGTGGTTGATAACATGCTTAGTATTAGTATTCAATATTATGCTAAGTGATGATATGATGTATGATTTATTACTAAGTTAATATGATAAATTCTTAGTATGCTATAGAACTAGTTAGTTGATGTATGCTAGTTCAAGTATGCCTTATTTGCTAAGTGAAATTATGCATGATGTTATTTAATTTCAATAACATGAGATAAAATGCCTGTCTATTTACTTGAAGTAGTAACATGAGACTAGGATTTTATGATGTTTACTCGCATGCAAGTAAATTATGATTAGTGGAACATAGGTCTGGTTAGGACTATGAACCATGAGAACAGTGGTTCCGTTAGAGACAAAACGGATAACTTGCACGCGAGGGTGAATGCGGTTTGAACCGTGATGTTATGACTTGTGGGTGTCTGACCCATGGTGTGCTGTGGTCGTTCCAAGGAACGCCATGATGTTGTGAGCTTTGCTCATGGTGTTGTTCGTCTGCTGGACGAATGGTGTTGGATCCAAGGTGAAAGGTGGTTGTGTGAAAAGTGAGGACGCATAGACTAACTGAAACTTAGGCTATGTGATTAACCTTTTAGTTATGTTCTGTTGATTAATGATGATATTATATTGTCTATAACATGCTAGAGACTAGAGATATTTGAGAGTCAGAAGTTGACCCTCTCTATTTGCTATTTGTTGTTTGGGCGCTTAACGCCAACAGATGGTGATCCGGAAGGAGCTAGTGGATCAGGACTGGGAGATTTATCTCCATAGTTTGATGAGGACACGGCCTGGGGTGTCGACTACCGCCAGGAGAAGAACGTGTACGTCGGCGGCGCGACCATCTTCAAAAGAGACCAAGCTGGGCAGATTGTTGAGACTCAGCCTATCAGAGGGAAGATTCGGTTTCCTCACGCACCCTTCCGTTTTGGACTCCCCTTAGGGATGGATTTTCTCAGCGGTTCGGAGTCGGACCCTAGTGAGGGGCCAGGCTACGAGTCAGGCGAGGGGAGCGAGCCTTCAGTGACTTCCGAGTACCGGAATCCGACAGAGGGACTTTGGTGCCGAAGGAGGAGCCGGTGAGCCCCATTGCACCACCCGAGCAAGAGCTGAATCAGGGACTCATGGATCCCGTACCATTAGGGTTTGGGTGGAGCTTGGAGGCATTGAGGCAGTGGAACCTGGACATGAAAGTTGAGCTTCCGAAGCCAGGAGAGGAGACGCCGGAGCCTTCCAACATGTGGGCCAGAGAAGATGCAGACTGCAACGAGTGGCCTTGATTGGGTTGAGAGCGCTGTTTTATTTTTGGAGCTTTTATTTTACTTTGAAGTACTTGTAGTTGATTTTCAAATGTAAACAATTTTGTCAGATTACTAGGGTGGTTTTGTTTACACACATGGGTGTGGCCACCGTACATTATTTCAGTTATTGGATTTATATCAATCGTTCGTTTTCCTTACTCGCACGTTTGTTTATTTGATTTATATTTAACGCTGAGAACTTTCGTAATAATTGGATCTTTGTCATTTAATGAAGATTAATAAATGGACGGCGAAAATTCTTTGTGAAAATCATGATGTTTGGTTTTTCGTGACGTCCGAGAAATCGGGGCGTTACATTGTGGTATCAGAGCTCCGGTTGAGAAACCAGAGCACTAAGGGTTTTGGGCTTACGAGTTTCCGAACTCGTGGTGTTTTGTTTGATAAATGTGTTTTCAAAACTTCGCGGTGAGATTGGGTAGACTTGTTTGCTAAGATGTTTGAAGTGTGATCTTATTTGGAGTGGAGTATCAATGCCATGATGCTTTGGTTGAAAGTTTTTACTGTTAGATGATCTCTCTGACTGAGGAACTGACGTTTGGTTGTGGTTTTATCAACAAGCAGGTTTGACATCATGCCTCCTAGACAGGACCCAACTAACGCTCAGCTCGCTCAGGCCATGGCTCAATTGGCCCAAGTGGTGGCTCAGCAGGCCAATGCTAGTGTTACGATGGCCGCTGCCCAAGCTCAGAGAGAGGCTGAAGAACATGCCAGAAGGGCGCAGAGGTTGGAACGGGAGCTGAACCAGGATCAGGTCAGGATGAGAACTGATTTCAATCGGCAGAACCCGCCAAAGTTTGAAGGGGAAGTTGAACCCGAGAAAGCGGATCTTTGGATCCAAGAGCTGGAAAAGATTTTTGAAGCTTTGCACACAACTGATGGAGAGAAGGTGAATCTCGCTACCTTCATGCTGAAAGGGGATGCAGAGTACTGGTGGAGGAGCACCAGGCTGTTGATGACGACTAACCAGGTGGCTATTACCTGGGATTCATTCAAAACAGCTTTTCTGAACAAGTACTTTCCAGAGACTGCAAGAGATGATATGGAGAACCGTTTCCTCAGACTGAAACAAGGAAGCATGACTGTTGGGGAATATGCAGCCAAGCTGGAGAGTCTGTCGAAGTACTTTCGCTTCTTCCGAGAACAAGTTGATGAAGGGTATCTCTGCAACCGTTTCATGATTGGTTTGAGGGATGAAATTGAGGAGTCCGTCAGACCTTTGGGAGTCAGAGTCTTTCAACAACTGGTTGAGAAGTCTCGCGAGGTTGAGGTCATGAAGAATCGTCGAGGGAACCGACAGGAAAGTGGAGGGCCAATCAGGTCTGGTCAGAAACAAGCTGGGAAGACTGAAAAGGGTAGGGCTGGTCAGAAGAAGCCTTATCAGAATGCAACTGGTAGGACATCATCTACCAAAGTCGGAGCAAAAACTCCGAGAGAAGATGTTACTTGTTTCAAGTGTAATGAGAAAGGGCACTATGCCAATGAATGTGGGAAAGAGATTACTTGCTGGAAGTGCCAGAAGACGGGGCACATCTCGACAAACTGTCCTGATGCGCCAAAAGCTGAACCTGTGTTGAATACGGCAAGGGGGAGACGTCCAGTTGCTAAGGGACGTGTCTTTGCTGTTACTGGCAAGCAAGCTGAGGGTGTTGAAGATCTTATTCAGGGTACGTGTACTATTGCTGGTATCTCCTTGATGGTTTTGTTTGATTCGGGTGCTACGCACTCGTTTATATCTGATGAGTGTGCGAAGAAAATAGGGTTGCTAACCTCAGAGTTACTTTTCGATATGGTGGTGACAACCCCTGCTGCCGATCGCTTAGTTACTCGCACGGCATGCTTGAAATGTCCGTTGGTTTACGAGGATCGGAAGTTCCTTGCAAACCTTATATGTTTAGGGCTTAAAGAGCTCGATGTGATTCTGGGGATGGACTGGTTGGCGCAATATCATGTTCTTTTGGATTGTGCTAACAAGGCCGTGGTATTTCCGGATTCAGGCGTTACGGATTATTTGAATTCGTACCATTTGAAGAAGGGTTCACCGGCGTTCGTGAACTCTATCGTGGCGGAAGCAAGAAACGATAGTGATGTACGGAACATCTCGATAGTGCAAGACTATGTGGATGTTTTTCCGGAGGATGTGCCCGGATTGCCACCAGTAAGGGAGACGGAGTTCTCCATTGACATCATGCCCGACACGGGACCGATATCGATGGCGCCGTATCGGATGGCACCAGCGGAATTGATGGAATTGGCAAAACAGTTGGATGATCTCTCTTCAAAGGGATTTATTCGACCGAGTGTGTCTCCTTGGGGAGCGCCAGTGTTGTTGGTAAAGAAGAAGGACGGGAGGTCCAGGTTGTGTGTAGATTACCGACAACTAAACAAGGTGACAGTGAAGAATCGTTATCCGATGCCTCGGATAAACGACTTGATGGACCAACTTCGGGGAGCAGTTGTTTTCTCGAAGATTGATCTGAAATCAGGGTATCACCAGATTCGGGTGAAGGAGGCTGACATTCAGAAGACGGCATTCAGAACTCGATATGGACATTATGAATATCTCGTGATGCCATTTGGAGTTACTAATGCACCCGCAGTTTTTATGGACTACATGAACCGTGTGTTCAGGCCATTCTTGGACAAGTTCGTGGTGGTGTTCATAGACGATATTCTAATTTACTCGAAGAGTAAGGAGGAACATGAGGAGCATTTACGTCAAGTGCTAGAGGTGTTGCGGAAGAAGGAACTCTATGCTAATGGAGGAAAGTGTGAGTTCTGGATGGAGGAAGTGAAGTTCCTTGGTCATGTCATATCTAGCAAAGGTGTGGCAGTGGACCCCAGCAAAATTGAATCAGTTTTGGCATGGGAACAACCGAAGACAGCAAGTGATATCAGAAGTTTTGTTGGGCTTGCTGGCTACTATCGGCGTTTCGTGAAGGATTACGCCAAGTTGACTGCACCGTTGACTCATTTGACAAAGAAGGATCAACCGTTTGCGTGGACGGAGAAGTGTGAGGCTAGCTTCCAAGAAATGAAGAAGCGGTTGACCACCGCACCTGTACTAGCTTTGCCAAAGGAGGGAGAACCATACGACGTGTACTGTGATGCGTCGCATAATGGTTTGGGTTGTGTGATGATGCAAGAGAAGAGGGTGATTGCTTATGCTTCGCGACAGTTGAAAGTCCATGAGAAGAATTACCCTACGCATGATTTGGAGTTGGCTGCTATAGTGTATGCTCTCAAGATCTGGAGACATTACTTGTATGGCAGTACGTTCACGATCTATAGTGATCACAAGAGTTTGAAGTACTTGTTTGATCAGAAGGATCTGAACATGAGGCAGAGACGGTGGATGGAGTTTCTGCAAGACTATGAGTTCTCATTACAGTATCATCCGGGGAAGACCAATGTTGTAGCTGATGCTCTGAGTCGAAAGGCTATACATGTATCCTCGTTGATGGTCAAGGAGTTAGAATTGTTGGAGGCTTTCCGTGATCTGAGTTTGAATGTTGAACTCGCACCGGGGAAGCTGAGCTTTAGAATGGTGACGGTATCTAGTGGACTCTTGGATGAGATAAAGTCGAAACAAGAGACCGATGAAGGGTTGATTGAATGGCGCAAGCTTGTGGCACAAGGAAAAGCGTCTGAGTTCGCTATTGGGAACGACAATATTCTGCGTTGTAAGGGACGAGTTTGTGTACCCAATGATGCAGTAATGAGGAAGCTGATCTTGGATGAAGGTCACAAAAGTAGATTGAGTATTCATCCGGGGATGAATAAGATGTATCAGGACTTGAAACTTCATTTCTGGTGGCCTGGGATGAAGAAACAAGTAGCTGAGTATGTGTCGACATGTTTGACGTGTCAGAAGGCGAAGGTGGAACATCAGAAACCAGCAGGAAAGCTGCAGTCATTGGATGTCCCGGAGTGGAAATGGGATAGCATTTCCATGGACTTCGTGACGGCGTTGCCGCTTACACGAAGGAAGTTCGATGCAATTTGGGTTGTAGTTGATCGATTGACGAAGACTGCTCACTTCGTGCCAATCAATCTGAACTACAAGGTAGAGAGGTTGGCGAAGATATACATTGCTGAGATTGTACGCTTGCACGGTGTGCCATCTAGCATTGTGTCGGACAGAGACCCGAGGTTTACCTCGCGTTTCTGGGAAGCTTTGCAGCGGGCTTTGGGAACCAGGTTGAAATTGAGTTCCGCTTATCATCCACAGACGGATGGGCAAACCGAGAGGACCATCCAATCCTTGGAGGATTTGCTAAGAGCTTGTGTACTGGATCACAAAGGCAGCTGGGATGAGATGTTGCCATTGATCGAGTTCACTTACAACAACAGTTTTCATGCAAGTATAGGGATGGCGCCTTATGAAGCGTTGTATGGTCGGAGGTGCCGTACACCCTTGTGCTGGCATCAAGATGGGGAGAACTTGATTGTTGGGCCTGAATTAGTTCAGCAAACCACAGAAGAGGTGAAGCAAATCCAGAGAAGATGCAGACTGCAACGAGTGGCCTTGATTGGGTTGAGAGCGCTGTTTTATTTTTGGAGCTTTTATTTTACTTTGAAGTACTTGTAGTTGATTTTCAAATGTAAACAATTTTGTCAGATTACTAGGGTGGTTTTGTTTACACACATGGGTGTGGCCACCGTACATTATTTCAGTTATTGGATTTATATCAATCGTTCATTTTCCTTACTCGCACGTTTGTTTATTTGATTTATATTTAACGCTGAGAACTTTCGTAATAATTGGATCTTTGTCATTTAATGAAGATTAATAAATGGACGGCGAAAATTCTTTGTGAAAATCATGATGTTTGGTTTTTCGTGACGTCCGAGAAATCGGGGCGTTACAGAGTCGTCAGAAAAGTTATGCTGACAATCGCAGGAAGGAGTTGGAGTTTCAAGCTGGAGATCATGTCTTCTTGCGGGTTACCCCGATGACAGGTGTCGGAAGGGCGATCAAGTCAAAGAAGCTTACTCCAAAGTTTATCGGACCGTACCAAATTACGGAGCGTGTTGGACCCGTGGCGTATAGGATTGCCTTACCGCTGTTCCTATCCAACATACATGATGTGCTGCATGTGTCGCAACTTCGGAAGTATATGGCTGACGATTCTCATGTGATTGAACCTGATGATATTCAGCTGAAGGATGATCTAACGATGGAGATGCCGCCCATCAAGATCGTCGACAAAAGCACCAAACGCTTGAGGAACAAGGAAGTATCCTTAGTGAAGGTTGTATGAAATCAAGCTACGGGCGATGCGACTTGGGAATTAGAGGATAAAATGCGGGAATCACATCCCGAGTTGTTTGTAGACCCTTAAGTTTCGAGGTCGAAACTATTTTAAGGGGGGGAGTATTGTAAGACCCGGTGATTTATTTATGTTTTGTATTATTGAAGAATAATATAAAGTACGGTGTTTTATTCGGTAAGGAGAAATTACTGATAAATTGTTACTATATCGGCTGTATAGTAATTTATTACGTAATTAATTATTACGTAAGGCGCGAGTAGTCGATATGCATGCATGCACATGCATGAAATTCGAGTAGTGCATAGAATATGCATAAAAGGGAATTTTCGAGACTTATATCTATTATATTGGAGGAGGAGATTTACTTATTTATTTGTTAAGTAAATATAAAGTGTTTTGGAGTTTTTATTTAAATATTTTTTTTAATTGGATTTAATGTTATTTTGGAAATAAGAAAAGAAAAAAAAAAGGAATTGAAGATATATTTTCTTCTAGGGAGTGGCCGAAACTTTGTTAGGATAATGGTTTGGTTTTTCAAATTTGAAAATTATTTCCATGTGTTTAGTGTTTTAATAATAAAAAAAAAAAACAAATATCCTAACAAACTAGAAGGGGGGGACGGCCAAGGTTGTTAGAGGGAATTTAGGGGAGTTTGTTACTTGCTTAGTGGAAAAGTAATTAATTTGAATAAAAATTAATTAAAATTATATTTTTGCCCTTGGGCTTGGGCTAAAATTAAGGGTTTTATTGTATTTTCACCTCCACACCCTCCACTATAAATAGGAGTCTCTAGTGAAGGGAAAATCACAACTCAGAGCTCTCCAAATTTTTGTGAGTCTCTATCTCTCCCTCTCCAGAGTTCTTCTTGACCTCTATAGGAAATAATTCCTATAGTAACTAAGCTCTGCTTCCTTCGGGAAGTAGTGAACTCAAGTATTTTTTCTTCTTGTTTACAAGAAGAAGATGAAATATTGTTTGGTTTTAGGGGATGGGGTTCGAATATTTGAAGGGGGGAAATGATGCTCCTTTTTCCTTCAAATTCTAACCCTAGTTTGTTGGTCCGTGCAGGTTCGCGCACGGAAAGGTTAGATCGAACGTACTCGATCTCGCGTGGAAAGCGTAGCCAAGGTGAGGGCACTTCCGTCTAGAGAAGTCTTACTGCCTTCCTGCATGTGAAGTTGTATGCGAGTGTGGTTGATAACATGCTTAGTATTAGTATTCAATATTATGCTAAGTGATGATATGATGTATGATTTATTACTAAGTTAATATGATAAATTCTTAGTATGCTATAGAACTAGTTAGTTGATGTATGCTAGTTCAAGTATGCCTTATTTGCTAAGTGAAATTATGCATGATGTTATTTAATTTCAATAACATGAGATAAAATGCCTGTCTATTTACTTGAAGTAGTAACATGAGACTAGGATTTTATGATGTTTACTCGCATGCAAGTAAATTATGATTAGTGAAACATAGGTCTGGTTAGGACTATGAACCATGAGAACAGTGGTTCCGTTAGAGACAAAACGGATAACTTGCACGCGAGGGTGAATGCGGTTTGAACCGTTATGTTATGACTTGTGGGTGTCTGACCCATGGTGTGCTGTGGTCGTTCCAAGGAACGCCATGATGTTGTGAGCTTTGCTCATGGTGTTGTTCGTCTGCTGGACGAATGGTGTTGGATCCAAGGTGAAAGGTGGTTGTGTGAAAAGTGAGGACGCATAGACTAACTGAAACTTAGGCTATGTGATTAACCTTTTAGTTATGTTCTGTTGATTAATGATGATATTATATTGTCTATAACATGCTAGAGACTAGAGATATTTGAGAGTCAGAAGTTGACCCTCTCTATTTGCTATTTGTTGTTTGGGCGCTTAACGCCAACAGATGGTGATCCGGAAGGAGCTAGTGGATCAGGACTGGGAGATTTATCTCCATAGTTTGATGAGGATACGGCCTGGGGTGTCGACTACCGCCAGGAGAAGAACGTGTACGTCGGCGGCGCGACCATCTTCAAAAGAGACCAAGCTGGGCAGATTATTGAGACTCAGCCTATCAGAGGGAAGATTCGGTTTCCTCACGCACCCTTCCGTTTTGGACTCCCCTTAGGGATGGATTTTCTCAGCGGTTCGGAGTCGGACCCTAGTGAGGGGCCAGGCTACGAGTCAGGCGAGGGGAGCGAGCCTTCAGTGACTTCCGAGTACCGGAATCCGACAGAGGGACTTTGGTGCCGAAGGAGGAGCCGGTGAGCCCCATTGCACCACCCGAGCAAGAGCTGAATCAGGGACTCATGGATCCCGTACCATTAGGGTTTGGGTGGAGCTTGGAGGCATTGAGGCAGTGGAACCTGGACATGAAAGTTGAGCTTCCGAAGCCAGGAGAGGAGACGCCGGAGCCTTCCAACATGTGGGCCAGAGAAGATGCAGACTGCAACGAGTGGCCTTGATTGGGTTGAGAGCGCTGTTTTATTTTTGGAGCTTTTATTTTACTTTGAAGTACTTGTAGTTGATTTTCAAATGTAAACAATTTTGTCAGATTACTAGGGTGGTTTTGTTTACACACATGGGTGTGGCCACCGTACATTATTTCAGTTATTGGATTTATATCAATCGTTCGTTTTCCTTACTCGCACGTTTGTTTATTTGATTTATATTTAACGCTGAGAACTTTCGTAATAATTGGATCTTTGTCATTTAATGAAGATTAATAAATGGACGGCGAAAATTCTTTGTGAAAATCATGATGTTTGGTTTTTCGTGACGTCCGAGAAATCGGGGCGTTACACCTTGACTAAAGAAGAATTAGTAGATTGCCAACTTCTATCTGGCTTAGGATTGAACCTTGAAGATTTTATGGCCGCCCTTTCTAAGAATGAAGTGGGTACATATATTGGTAAGGCATCCCATTATGCATTTTACCTTCCACCTTTATGTAAAAGATCTTCTTATATTCTAACACTTCTATATTGTTGCAGGAAAAATGGCTCATCTCACTGAAGAAGACCTCCTCCGCTTTCGCCGTGAACAACAAGCTGCTCGTGAAAAAAGGAACCCCTCAAAATCTATCGCCGACCAAGATACCAGCGATTCTGGCACTGAAGTTGGCCGCCCTACCAAGAAAAAGAAGAAGAATGAAGAACCTACCTCTCAGAAAAACAAAGCTTCTAACCAGACCTCTTTGGAACGATTCATGAACAAAAATGACTCTTCCGGGGCGAACAAAGGCTGTTCATCAAGCGCTCAGCCTATTTGCTGGAAGAACTTGTTTAAGGAGTTTGAAGAACTAACCTCCACTGAAGTAACTTCACTTTGGGATTCAAAGATAGATTTCAACTCTTTGGTGGAGACGAACCTGGTGTTTGAGGCTGATCGTGAGAAAATGAGGAAGATGGGTTTGAAAGAAGCTTGTCAAGCTATGATGACCAAGGGTTTGGAGATTGCTGCAGTCGCCAAGATGATTGACTTAGAATCCAACGGATTCGATGGCCTCACCAACGCCAAACTTGTTGAAGAAAAAGAAAAAGAAATGGGGAAGTTGAAAGCAACGTTGAAGTTGTTAGATTAATCCAATAAAGCCAATGAGAAGAAAGCCGCTGATTTGGCTTTAGAGATTGAGAATGCGAAGAAAAATGCTGAAGGTTACAAAGCTTCTGTTCAGGCATTGACTGAAGAAAATGACAAAGTGAAAGCTGATCTCGCCCAGATTACTACCATGCATAATCAAACTCTGGACGAGAATTCTAAGATGAAAACAGAGATTCCTGAATTAAAATGCTCTGTTCTGGATCAATTTGAGGCTGGTTTCGCCAAAGCACTGACTCAAATCTCCTTCCTCAATCCTGACCTGGCGATCAACTTGGAGGGTTCAAACCCCTATGCTCGCATCGTGGATGGTAAACTGATTAGCCCGGATAACGCGGATGAAGAAGGAGAAGGAGAAGAAAAAGAAGAAGAAGCTGAAGAAGGAGAGAAAAATGAAGAAGAAAATTTCAACACCAAAGAAGGAGAAGGGGAAAACCACTAGCTACAAGTCTTGTTCCTTTTCCTTTCAAAAAATTATGTAAAAGACCTCTGGTCTCTTTAATTTTCCCGTTCTTTTATTCCCTTGCTTTCATGTAACAAACTTTTCCCTTAACGTAATTAATTTTCTTTCAGTATTACATGAATGCCTTAAATTCTTTGCCCTCCAACATTGCCACATATTCTAATTGTTTCGCCTAAAACTTTCATATCTTCGAAATTCATTATTCCCTCATTCACACAAAGAATCACCAAAATAACTAATTCTATGACTAAGCATTATTTTACTCAATCACCAAAGCGAACATATAACTTCAATATATTAAAGTTCAAAACATAACTTAACGTAAATTTCACTAACCTTTTCATCAGAATTGATCCGCCTTCATCATTAGTCGAGCACATCGCTTTCTCATTTTACTGTATATAGTAAAATACTCTTGAGCGAATCTCAAAATTTTTGTAAAGTTTAAACTTAATCAACTACTTTGGAATCATAAGGCCTTTGCGTATATAACTTAGTCAAATTTTTCATTTTTGACATAGTTATTCATGGAAATCAAAGTCACGATATTTGATTTCATTAATATGCTCGCGTGGAGACTTGTGCTTAGTTTGGACAAGCTTAAATCCAATTTAAGGATGTGCTTATGAATTCGTGGTCAAATGCTCTTGTTTTAAAAGACTTACTCGTTTCTCAATTGTCTGACGTCGCCCAATTGATAGACCTTAGTTGATAAGTTTCCGCTATGGGAAAAAATGAAATGTTGCGCCCTTGAACATTTTTAAAAAAGGTTATGCCTCGTTAAAAACTCTCCCGCCTGGGGTAGAGAAAAGAGTGCATACCTGTTATTCATTAATAGTTGATGCCTCGTTAAAAACTCTCCCGCCGGGGGTAGAGAAAAGAGTACATCAAACTTAGTCTTACACAACAAACGTAGTCTTAAACAATACAAAGAACAACATCGTCTTCAACGCACACAAACTGAAACAACTAACATAGTCTTCAACACACATAAAATGAAACAAGCTGTACAGCACAAAGCAAACTGGAGGAATATCCTGCACTTCAACTGTAATAGTAACGGAGATGCTGTGCATTCCAAGCCCTCGGTATCCTTCGCCCAGACAATTCTTCCAAATGATACGCCCCTTGTCCCAATTCCCTGCGAATTCTATAAGGTCCTTCCCAATTTGGTGACAGCTTTGAATCATCCGGTCCTCTTGTTTTTCTTCTCAGCACTAAATCACCCACTTCCATTTGCCTTGGGACTACTCTTGAATTGTAAAGCCTTTCTGATCTTTGCTTTACCACTGCTTGTCTCAAACGAACTTCTGCGTTAGTTTCCTCTGCCAAATTCAAATCCACCAGCCTATTCACATCATTATGTTCCTCACTATACGTTGCCACCCTGAACGTCATATCTTGCACCTCTACAGGGATCATCGCATCCACTCCATAAGTTAACTTTAACGGTGACTCGCCAGTGGTTGATTGTGGTGTTGTATTATATGCCCAAATAACAGTAATCAATTCATCAGCCCATAATCCTTTTGCTTCACCCAAACGTTTCTTGATCCCATTAAGAATTACCTTATATGCAGACTCCACCTGCCCATTTGACTGTGGGTGCTCCACAGAAGCAAAACGCATCTCAATACCCATTTCTGCACAAAAATTCTTCACACTTCTGCTAGTAAACTGTGTCCCATTATCTGAGATGATTGTGGCCGGAACACCAAATCTACAAATTATCTTCCTCCAATAAAACTTCTTAACTTTCTCTGCTGTTATCTTCGCCATTGATTCCGCCTCAATCCACTTGGTAAAATAATCCACTGCAACTAGGACGAATCTAACTTGTGAACCTGCTGGAATGAAAGGTCCCAAGATATCTACGCCCTACATTGCAAATGGCCACGATGAACTCATCGAACTTAATGTTTCTGGCGGTGCTCTGTGCAAATCTGCATATAACTGACACTTTTCACACCTTTTTGCATATTCCATGCAATCTGACCTCAGTGTTGGCCAATAAAATCCTGCCCTCAAAACTTTTGTAGCCAAAGATCTTCCACCTACATGACTCGCACAAACTCCTTCATGCACCTCAAACATGATTCTATCAGCCTCCTCCTTTGAAACGCATCTCAACAATGGATTCCCGACTCCTCTTCTGTATAATTGATCGCCCAAAAGGGTATAATGGCTTGCTTCACGAATCTGATCTTTAGTGAACAAATGCAAATCAGCTCCCTCTGCTTCCAAACATAACTTAATTTGACTCATCCAATCTTGATCAATCACCATTGGAATAGCCATAACTTCCTCATTTTCCACACTTGGGCTATTTATAACTTCGTGAATTACTGATTTGTTATTCCCCGGTTTCTTAGTGCTTGCCAATTTTGACAAGATGTCAGCCCTTGTATTCTCCTCTCGCGGAACATGATTAATCTGCACTTTCTCCACCTGCTTCATCAAATTTTGCGCTTTTATCAAATACTTGGCCAATTGTGCATCCTTCTCCTGATACTCTCCTTGAATTTGTCTTGAAACTATCTGTGAATATGTTTTAATTCTGATATTCTGTACGCCCATTTCAATTGCGAGCCTCAAACCTGCAATTATGGCTTCGTACTCTGCTTGATTATTGCTTGCCTTGAAATCAAACTTTAATGATTGTTCAATTGTCACGCCTCCGGGTCCTTCCAGAATCACTCCAGCTCCACTGCCTTTGACATTAGATGAACCATCCACTGATAAGCTCCACTCACTTTGTTCTTCATGCTTTTCTTCTGGAGACATCTCATTAACAAAATCAATCAAAGTCTGTGCTTTAACTTGCCCTTTTTTCTCAAATGAAATCCCAAACTCTGACAATTCCATAGCCCATGAAACCATTCTTCCCGCTAGATCAGGCTTTTACAACACTTGGCGAAGTGGCAAATCAGTTTTGACTACCACTGGAAAGCCTTGGAAATAAGGTCTTAACTTCCTGGCGGATATAATCAAGGCTAAGGAAGCCTTTACAATTTTTTGATATCTCACTTCTGCTCCTTGGAGTGCATGACTCACAAAATATATGATTCTCAAATCATCTTTAATTTCTTGCAACAAGACTGAGCTAATAGCATTATCAGATATGGAAATAAACATTGACAATGAAATACCTGACATTGGCTTTGATAATATTGGTGGCTTTGATAAATGCTCCTTTAGATTTTGAAACGCCACTTCACATTCTTCTGTCCATTGAAACACCTTATTTTTCCTTAGACATTGGAAAAATGGAGCGGATTTGTCTCCAGAGCACGACAGGAATCTTGCTAGAGCTGCAATTCTTCCAATTAATTTATGCACATCTTTCACTGAGGAGGGGCTTTGCATTTCAAGAATGGCCTTACATTTGTCAGGATTTACCTCAATTCCCCTTCTTGTGATCATAAAACCCAGAAACTTTCCACTCTGAATCCTAAATGAGCACTTCTCTGGATTAAGTCTCATATTATGCTTCCTGAGTTCCCCAAAAGCTTCGCCCAAATCTGAACAATGTGTTAACATTTCATCTGATTTAACTACCATGTCATCAACGTAAATTTCCATGTTTCGCCCCACTTGCTTATCAAAAACTTTGTCCATCAACCTTTGATAAGTTGCACCTGCATTCTTGAGCCCAAAAGGCATAGTTTGATAGCAATAGTTCGCCTGATTTGTCATGAAAGCTATTTTCTCTTCATCTGGTTCATACATTCTTATTTGATGATATCCTGAGTATGCATCCATTAGGCTAAGCATTCCAAATCCAGACGCTCTATCCACAAGTTTGTCAATATTCGGCAGAGGATACGAATCTTTTGGACAATGTTTGTTCAAATCCGTATAATCAGTACACATTCTCCATTTCCCATTAGCCTTTTTCACCATAACCACATTCGCCAACCACGTTGGATACTTTACCTCTCTGATAAACCCAGCTTCCAATAGCTTGTTAGTCTCTACCTTTACAGCTTCTGCCTTTTCTTCGCCCATTTCTCTTTTAAACTGAACAATTGGTTTCGCACCTGGATGTAAAGCTAACTTATGACAGATAAATTCGGGATCAATTCCCGGAAGGTCTTTCGCACTCCATGCAAACAAATCCATGTTCTCAGCCAAAAGTTTCACCAACCTGTCTTGCTGACTTGCTGTTAAGCTCGTTCCGACTTTCAGACTTCATTCGCCAATGACCACAACTTTAGTTTCTTCTTCTGATGTCATCTTGTTTTCTATAAACCCGTCACGAGGATCCAGACTTGTTTCGCCCTGATCTACTTCAACCTCATAAACCCGATGTCCCTCTTTCACAGCTTTTTTTCCCATATGTCCATACTGCTTGAAGCTTTCTGAATAGCATTTTCTGGCTATAATTTGATCAGCCTTCATGACTCCAACTCCCCCTTTGCTTAGTGGATACTTGATTGTCAAATGTCTAGTCAAAATAATCGCCCCCAATCTGTTCAACGAGGGTCTCCCAATGAGCACATTATACGGCGAAGTACATTTTACTACTAAAACCTTAATAGCAAATGTCTCCGCGTTTTTTTCTTCGCAAAAAACAGTCGTCAATTCCACATAGCCTCTGACAAACACTCTTTCGCCAGAAAAACCCACCAAAGATCCATCATAAGGTTGTAAATCAGATTCTGTCAGCCCCAATTTTTCAAAAGCATCTCCATAAATTAAATATGCTGAACTCCCTTGATCTAACAGTACCCTCTCAATTTCGTATTCAGCGATCGTCAGCATCACCACAATTGGATCGTCTTCGTGAGGTTGAACGCCCTCATAATCTCGCACAGTGAAAGTAATATCTGGATGGTTGGTTGCCCAACTTCCCTAATCATTAGAATAAACAACATTGATTGAATGAACATACCTCTTTCGAGCTGAATTAGTTACTCCTCCACCTCGGAATCCACCAAAGATAGAATGAATTCGCCCCTTCGCTTTCCCTTCTGATTGTCTGTTTTGACCATCACTCTCAACTTCCTTTCCATCTTCAGTTTGCTTTGTTGAAGTTCCTTCTTCATATGAATTGCTTCGTCCTTCAAGTTGTTTCATACATCCAGCCTTCACCAATTTATCTATCTCCTTCTTCAGAGTGAAACAATCATCAGTATTGTGTCCCGAAATCCTATGATACTCACACTACTTCTTCTTATCCACATAACCTTTTGACGGCTTTGGCTGCCACGGAAAACGGATAACGTTCGCCTCCAAACACATGTGCAAAGCCTCGGTCAAATTAACCGCCAAAGGTATTGCACGATCATTTTGATTCCGAGTCCACGTCATCGAATGTCCTGGCCCACGCACTCCATACGATTGAGCACGATTTTTGAAATTAGAACGGTTATCAAATCGGCTGTCATAACGGTTGCGATTGTTTTACCCTACATTTCCACGTTCAGTCCATCCCTTCCAATATTGATCCGTAACCGCTCCCTTCTTCGCCTCAAACTGCTGTTTTTGCCCTGTAACTGCTGCATTTGGGCGGTTGTTTTTGATCTGGTCGCTCTGCTCCTCCCTGATGTACCCTTGCACCCTTTCGCGTAAATGCGTCATTGTCTCCACAGGTTTTCTACTTAAATTACTGTTTAAGCCACCCGGCTTCAAACCCAATTCAAAAGCTGCAATGCAGATTTCCGGCATCTTATCCTCCAAGTGAACAGATAATTGATTGAATCGCCCCATGTAAGACTGCAAAGTCTCATTTGGTCCCTGACGAACATTGAATAATGTCGCCGGAGTCACCTTTTGTGCACGACTGGTAGAAAATTGAGACAAGAACTTTGTTGATAACTCCGTGAAATTGACAATTGACCTTGAAGGCAAAGTTGTAAACCAAATCATCACTGACTTCTTAAAAGTTGATGGTAGCATTTTGCACTTCAACGCGTCTGATGCGCCTACAATAACCATTTTTGTGTTAAAATACACTAAATGGTCCTTTGGATCTGAGTCGCCATAATAAGAATCAAGCTTTAACGTCTTCAAATTATCTGGGACGGCGGTGTTTGCTATTTCCTCTGTAAAAGGTTGAAAGTCCACCACCGTCTCAGCCATTCGTCGATCGCCCTCTCGTAACCCCTGAGTCTGATTGAGATCAGTAAGTTGATTTTGTAACTGTTGATTGTGTTGACGAAGATCATTGAGATCATCCATGATCCGCTGAAGAACACCGGGAGGAACATCATTTTGTTGGACATGATTCCTCTCTCCGTTCGCCCCGGATCGAGTCACCATTGCGGTGAAAAATGAAACCTAGGAAAGTATCATTCGGCCCCACGGTGGGCGCCAATGTTCCGGTCTGGAACCACCAAACGGGCTAAACAAAATAGAGGGCGAATGCAAAGCAAATAAGACAAGTAAAAATGCGTGAAAATGATAGGATCTTCACCGCTGGGGTGGTTCCTGTTATTTATAACTTGGGTTTTGGTCCGAACGAACCATGGGTTGCCCGACCCATTTAATATACAAACGTTCAGCCCAAATGTCTTATATATTGGTACGCCCATATCAGACCACAAGCTCATCAGGGAAAGCTCAATGTTTCCACATGCATCCCCAACGAGTGATAGCGGAACGGCGTCGTTGCCGAAGGTTCACTGCTTATGTTCTCCAACGACACATGAAGGCTCCTTCCGGTGTCGTATGCATCGCGGGCCTAACTCTGCTCCAGCTTGGATGAAACGCTCCAATTCCATGCCTGCTAATGCTAATAAGCCTGTTGTTTCTGGCTCTCCACATGAAGTTGTTTAGTGGGTGTTTCGTGGGAATCTTTATGAATTCTTGATTACTTGAAAATTGATGATAATTAGTATTATATAATTCTTGGAACCTTATCTTAATTTGCCTACGCTTAGTTATATATAATTCAACTTTATAGGTGTTGTCAATTGTCCCGAAAGCTCATCAAATCTTGATCTAACTTGTTTTAATTGCACAAATACCATATTCTCTCTTTTCTTTAAAACTTAAAAGAGAATTGTATTGGAAATTAAGCATATTCTTTGAAATAATAATATAAAACTATTTGTGTGATTCTTGTTAAATAGTTTGGAGCTGAAGTAACAGAATTGAAAAAGTTAGAAGTTTTTAAAATATATTTGGGCAAATGAGAAGATATCAGGGGATTTGTGCATATCCACCTTCAACCATAAATTGGAAAATGAAAATAAAAAGATACTTATTATATTTGTTGGTAAATTCTGTGGTGCACAGAATTTTTTTTTGGGTGTGATACCCCATGTGATATTTTAAGTTATAATTTTGTTGAAAAAAGGGCAAATGAATTATTATTGCAATTTTAAAAAGGTTAATAATCAACTTAAAGAATTAATAACATAGACTTTTTAAGTTTGTTTATGTTATATAATACACAATATGAAAATTACGGTTTTTAGTTCAACTTGCAATTCTGAGAAATCATCTAAATTCCTTTCATGTCATGATCTTCCTTCATGCTCCACCCATCTTCCTCCATCCTCTTCCTCTAAGTTTGAATTGTATGTTTTCTATTATTCTATATCATTTTAGGGTACCACACCTTGATCTGGATTAAGGTACCACAGCAAGCACCATATTTATTTACGTATTAGTGAACATGTATGATCATTGATGTACTTGGTTCACACATTTTGTGTACCGAGATAGTGAGATTGTTTATCTGGATACTAACAAAACGGCTTGGATGGGATTTGAATGGCGTGTGATTTTAGCGGTATTGCGTATGCTAGAATTGAAATTGAAGATAATCATGTTGACCAAAATTCTTTTTGAAGATAATCAAGTTGGCTAATGATTTTTATTTTTCTTGGTGAAGATTTGTCAAATTACTCAATGCGCAAGAAAAACCACCCAATCCCCAAAAGAAGCCATTGGATTTTGAATCTTGATAATGACTAAAAAGACACTATACTATCCTATTGTAAAGATTTTTATTTTATGTTTTTGCAACTTTAATATATTGCTATTCACATGCAAATCTTTCTCTTTTATTCATCGCATTTTACTCACTTTTTCTTCGGAATTAACATCTATAGTCTCTAAATGATGTTTCATTCTTTACCACATCTATGAAATTGTATCAAGTTAATTAAAAATCACTCATGTAATGTTATATATTTTCATGTATTTCTTAATTGACATATTATAAATTCATTGGTTTGGAAATAAAATGAGATATAATACGAAAGAAAGGATCTTTAACCTTCTTTTTCTATCTCTCTTACAATTTCTGATCAAAACACAAATCATATCTCTTTCTAGCTTCTCTCTTTTATGTACGTATATTAGGGGCGAAAGCAAGAATAATAGACTAAGAGGCGAAAAGTTAAAATATACTAAGTAAGACTGTAATGTCAAACTTTTACTATTAGCTATGGTTTCTTTTTCTGTTCCCGGGCGAGCCACCACTCTGATTGGATGATTGTTTGAGAAATTAAGGAATTAAAATTTCTTTATTTTCTTATTCGTGTTGGTTGAAGGTGCTGGGTTTTGAGTAGGATTTTGTGTGTAGGTTCTATGTTAAGTTGAAGTGGATTATGAAGATGAAGGATAGGATAAAGGTGAAGATCAATAGTTTAGGGGTGCATTTTTTTTAACATAAAATTGGAGTGCATCATCCCTCTTATTATGTCATTCACATTCACATAAAATTAAATTTATGATGTATATCAACCTTTATTTTTTAACTATTGGACGGCAATTTAATGTATGCACAATAGGGACCAAAATTACACATTTTTAAAACAATAAAGACCAAAAGTTCGTTAAGCCTATTTATATGAAAGAGGTATTATTTGGGAGATTATGAAAAGTTGTTAACTATGAGAGAGAGATTTTTAGGTAAACTTTATAAGAATTAAGAATCGAACTCTATCACGTACTTAAAAGACGACATATTGAATGATACGAGAGAACACACTTATTAACTAATTATGTGATTCAATAAAAAACTAATTATGGTTTTTTTTCTTCAATGGAACCTAATTAAAAAGACAATTAATTATTAATAATTATTATTTTTCTCAATCTTTGAGAATTAAATAAAAGTGACCTACTCCCTCCGTTCCAGAAAGATTATTGTTTCGGACCATCAACCATGATTAGGAAGGACGACTTTGTCCCTTACACACCCTTCCCTCCAACCCCAACCCTTATCATCATCATCATAATTCACCTTACAACATTACCCCCACCAAAACGTCATTGTTCTCCTCTCCTCCTACCACCACCACCACCGTCTCTTGCCTCCTTTACTCCACTGCCCTCCTCTCCTCTTCATCGTCGCTGCCGCCTTCTTCCTTGTAAGATCAAGTTTTGATCTAGTAGTACAACTCTATGTTTTGATGATTACAAGTTAACCTTTTGATATGAACAATTGTGGTACTCTAACGTGTTTTTCTGAGTGTGCTATTTACAGGCTCTGACCTCAACTCAATCTCACACAAATCAGAAGCACTGTGTATAAAGAGGAACCCAAGCAACGCTTTCGCATTCACCATGTTCAGTATGAACAGTGGAAAAGCTTCAGAAGTACTGAAGTTATACAAACTCTGATGTGGACTCAGTCACTAGAAGCTCTGAAGATCCAGAAAGTCTGATAACCAAGAAACACTGAAGGCTCAGATATTCTGATGGTGTAGAAGACTCTGAAGATCCAGAAGCTGATTAGTGAAATTCTGTTGTCCAGAAGCAAGATACTCTGAAGACCATGTTCTTCCCTCTGAGTTCAGAATCAGAAGAAACAATGGTCAGAGGATCTGGGCTTTCCCTCTGACTCTGATCAACCGGCTTCACAAGTTCCAATATGAAGCATCCCCTGATCAGAAGTCTCCTAGGTTTAAAGGTCAAGTCGCTATCCAAGTACAAAAGCAACTGTACCTTCCTGACGACCTACCTAACAGTCTCAGACACAGCAGAAGCTGGATTTTCCAGAACTGCCCTCCAACGGTAGCATTTCCCATGCAACGCTCAACCCTAATCCTTGGAGTATATAAAGAGGCTGAAGACTGAAAGAAACGGCTAGAAGCATTCACATACGCGCAAGACAAACTTAAATTCTTCTAAGCTTTCTTTCATCTGAAATTCATTGAGTTTACTATTAGCTTTTTAGAAGCAAATCTCTTGTAAACAATTCTTTGATAAACAGTTTGTTTAGTTCCTTTAGGAGATCAAGGCTGATCGGATCCTAGAGAAGACTAAGAGAGTGAATCTTAGTGTGAGCTAAGTCAGTGTAATTGTTAGTCACTTGTAGGTTTCAAGTGCAGTTGTAACTCTTACCTGATTAGTGGATTGCCTTCATTCTAAGAAGGAAGAAATCACCTTAACGGGTGGACTGGAGTAGCTTGAGTGATTTATCAAGTGAACCAGGATAAAATCCTTGTGTGCTTTTCTATCTCTTATCTTTAGCACTTAAGTTCTCGAAAGATTTGTCAAAATCTTTAAGGAGGAAGTTTTATACTGAAAACGTTATTCAAACCCCCCCTTTCTACCGTTTTTCATACCTTCAATTGGTATCAGAGCGCAAGTTCTGATTACCACACCTAACAGTGTTCAGTGATCCGGGCCGGTGTGAAAAACAATGGCTGCCACCACCAGTGAAACTCAAAGAGATGGTTACAATGCAAAGCCTCCTATGTTCGACGGTCAAAGGTTCGAATATTGGAAAGATAGACTGGAAAGTTTCTTTCTGGGTTTCGATGCAGATCTCTGGGATATTATTGTGGATGGCTACGAGCGTCCAGTTGATGCAGATGGCAAGAAGATCCCAAGGTCAGAGATGACTGCAGATCAAAAGAAGCTGTACTCACAACATCACAAAGCAAGAACAATTCTTCTAAGTGCTATTTCCTATGAAGAGTACCAGAAGATTACAGATCGTGAGTTTGCGAAAGGCATTTTCGAATCTCTGAAGATGTCTCATGAAGGAAACAAGAAAGTCAAAGAATCAAAGGCATTGTCTTTGATCCAAAAGTATGAATCCTTCATCATGGAGCCAAATGAGTCCATTGAAGAAATGTTCTCCAGATTTCAGTTGCTTGTAGCTGGCATACGACCTCTCAACAAGAGCTACACAACAAAAGATCATGTCATAAGGGTCATCAGGTGTCTTCCTGAAAGTTGGATGCCTTTAGTGACTTCAATAGAGCTCACGAGAGACGTTGAGAATATGAGTTTAGAAGAACTCATCAGCATTTTGAAATGCCATGAGCTGAAGCGCTCAGAGATGCAAGATCTGAGGAAAAAGTCCATAGCCTTGAAATCTAAATCTGAAAAGGCTAAGGTTGAGAAGTCAAAAGCTCTTCAAGCTGAAGAAGAGGAATCTGAAGAAGCGTCAGAAGATTCTGATGAAGATGAGCTGACTCTGATCTCCAAGAGACTCAATCGCATCTGGAAGCACAGGCAGAGCAAATACAAGGGCTCTGGAAAGGCAAAAGGAAAGTCTGAATCCTCAGGTCAGAAGAAGTCCTCACTTAAGGAAGTCACATGCTTTGAGTGCAAAGAATCAGGGCACTACAAAAGTGACTGTCCAAGATTGAAGAAGGACAAGAAGCCAAAGAAGCACTTCAAGACAAAGAAGAGTCTGATGGTGACATTTGATGAATCAGAGTCAGAGGATGTTGACTCTGATGGTGAAGTCCAAGGACTCATGGCTATTGTCAAAGACAAGGAAGCAGAGTCAAAGAGAGTTGTTGACTCTGACTCAGAATCAGAAGGAAATCCTAACTCAGACGATGAAAATGAGGTATTCGCTTCTTTCTCTACCTCTGAACTGAAACATGCATTGTCTGATATTATGGATAAGTATAACTCCTTATTGTCTAAGCATAAGAAGCTGAAAAAGAACTTATCTGTTGTTTCCAAGACTCCTTCTGAACATGAGAAAATTATTTCTGATTTGAAAAATGATAATCATGCCTTGATCAATTCTAACTCTGTGCTTAAGAACCAGATTGCTAAGTTAGAAGAAATTGTTGCCTGTGATGCCTCTGATTGTAGAAATGAATCTAAGTATGAAAAGTCTTTTCAAAGATTCCTAGCTAAAAGCGTGGATAGAAGCTTAATGGCTTCAATGATCTATGGCGTAAGCAGAAATGGAATGCATGGCATTGGCTATTCTAAAGCAATTAGAAATGAGCCCTCTGTGTCTAAAGCTAAATCCTTGTATGAATGCTTTGTTCCCTCTGGTACCATATTGCCTGATCCTGTACCTGCTAAAGTTGCTAAAAACCCTCTTAAAAAGGAATCTTTCTCTATGACTAAATATCATGCAAATATTCCTTTAAAATATCATGTTGAGACACCCAAGGTGATCAGAACCTCTGGGGTAACTAACAAGAGAGGACCCAGAAAGTGGGTACCTAAGGACAAGATTATCTATGTTGCAGATATCCTTGATAGCTCCACTGAAACACCAATCATGGTATCTGGACAGTGGATGCTCGCGTCACATGACGGGAGAAAGGCGTATGTTCCGAGAGCTGAAACTTAAGCCTGGAGGCGAAGTTGGCTTTGGAGGAAATGAAAAGGGTAAAATTGTTGGTACTGGTACTATTTGTGTAGATAGTAGTCCATGCATTGATAATGTGTTATTGGTAGACGGCTTAACACATAACTTATTGTCTATAAGTCAATTAGCTGACAAGGGTTATGATGTTATATTCAATCAAAAGTCCTGCCGGGCTGTAAGTCAAATCGATGGCTCTGTTCTGTTTAACAGCAAGAGGAAGAACAACATTTATAAGATCAGATTATCTGAGTTGGAGGCTCAGAATGTGAAGTGCCTTCTGTCTGTTAATGAAGAGCAGTGGGTATGGCATAGACGGTTAGGGCATGCCAGTATGAGAAAGATTTCTCAGCTGAGCAAGCTAAACCTTGTCAGGGGCTTACCCAATCTGAAGTTCGCTTCAGACGCTCTTTGTGAAGCATGTCAGAAAGGCAAATTCACAAAAGTCCCTTTCAAGGCAAAGAAAAGGCCGTTAGAACTTCTGCATATCGACCTTTTTGGACCAGTGAAAACTGAGTCTATAGGTGGCAAGAGATATGGGATGGTTATCGTTGATGACTATAGCCGCTGGACATGGGTAAAGTTTCTAACCCGCAAGGATGAGTCTCATGCTGTGTTCTCTACCTTCATTGCTCAAGTGCAAAATGAGAAGGCTTGTAGGATTGTGCGTGTCAGAAGTGACCATGGTGGAGAGTTTGAGAATGACAAATTTGAGAGTCTGTTTGATTCCTATGGAATTGCACATGATTTCTCTTGTCCCAGAACTCCTCAACAAAATGGTGTTGTTGAGAGGAAGAACAGAACTCTTCAGGAGATGGCTAGAACCATGCTCCAAGAAACTGGCATGGCTAAGCACTTTTGGGCAGAGGCAGTAAATACAGCATGTTACATTCAGAACAGAATCTCTGTGAGACCAATTCTGAATAAGACTCCTTATGAATTGTGGAAGAACATAAAACCCAACATTTCTTATTTTCATCCTTTTGGCTGTGTTTGTTATGTTCTCAATACTAAGGATAGATTGCATAAATTTGATGCTAAGTCTTCTAAGTGTCTATTACTCGGTTACTCTGAGAGATCTAAAGGTTTTAGATTTTATAATACTGATGCTAAGACTATTGAAGAATCTATTCATGTTAGATTTGACGATAAGCTTGACTCTGACCAGTCAAAGCTAGTTGAAAAGTTTGCAGATTTAAGCATTAATGTTTCTGACAAAGGCAAAGCTCCAGAGGAAGTTGAGCCAGAGGAAGATGAACCAGAGGAAGAAGCTGGTCCCTCTAACTCACAAACTCTGAAGAAGAGCAGAATCACTGCAGCTCACCCTAAGGAATTGATTTTGGGCAACAAAGACGAACCAGTCAGAACCAGATCTGCCTTCAGACCCTCTGAAGAGACCTTGCTCAGTCTGAAAGGATTGGTGTCCTTAATTGAACCCAAGTCCATAGATGAAGCTCTTCAGGACAAGGATTGGATTCTGGCCATGGAAGAAGAATTGAATCAATTCTCCAAGAACGATGTTTGGAGCTTAGTGAAGAAGCCTGAGAGTGTCCATGTTATTGGAACGAAATGGGTATTCAGAAACAAGCTGAATGAGAAAGGAGATGTAGTCAGAAACAAGGCAAGGCTAGTTGCTCAAGGCTACAGCCAGCAGGAAGGAATAGACTACACTGAAACATTTGCTCCAGTAGCAAGACTGGAGGCAATCAGACTGTTGATCTCTTTCTCAGTAAATCACAACATAGTTCTACATCAGATGGACGTGAAGAGTGCCTTCCTAAATGGTTATATCTCAGAGGAAGTCTATGTTCATCAACCCCCAGGTTTTGAAGATGAGAAGAAACCAGACCATGTGTTCAAATTGAAGAAATCACTCTATGGTCTGAAGCAAGCTCCCAGAGCATGGTATGAGAGACTCAGCTCATTCCTTCTGGAGAATGAGTTTGTAAGGGGTAAAGTAGATACAACTCTTTTTTGCAAGACTTATAAAGATGATATCTTAATTGTGCAAATTTATGTTGATGATATTATATTTGGTTCTGCTAATCAATCTCTATGCAAAGAATTTTCTGAGATGATGCAGGCTGAATTTGAGATGAGTATGATGGGAGAATTAAAGTACTTTCTGGGAATACAAGTTGATCAAACACCAGAAGGAACATATATCCATCAGAGCAAGTACACTAAAGAACTTCTGAAGAAGTTCAATATGCTGGAATCTACAGTGGCCAAGACTCCAATGCATCCTACATGCATTCTGGAGAAAGAAGATAAAAGTGGTAAAGTATGTCAGAAGCTCTATCGTGGCATGATAGGTTCACTTCTATACTTAACTGCATCTAGGCCAGACATACTATTTAGTGTTCATTTATGTGCTCGTTTCCAATCAGATCCAAGGGAAACCCACTTAGCTGCTGTTAAGAGGATCCTGAGGTATCTGAAAGGCACCACTAACCTTGGCTTGATGTATAAGAAAACATCAGAGTATAAGCTTTCAGGTTACTGTGATGCTGATTATGCTGGAGATAGAACAGAGAGAAAAAGTACTTCTGGAAATTGTCAATTTCTGGGAAGCAATCTAGTCTCATGGGCAAGCAAGAGGCAATCAACCATTGCACTATCAACTGCAGAGGCAGAATATATCTCAGCAGCAATATGCAGCACTCAGATGCTCTGGATGAAACATCAGCTGGAGGATTATCAGATCCTTGAGAGCAATATCCCAATCTATTGTGATAACACTGCTGCAATCTCATTGAGTAAGAATCCTATCTTGCATTCAAGGGCAAAGCACATTGAGGTAAAGTATCACTTTATTAGAGATTATGTACAGAAGGGCGTACTTCTTCTGAAGTTTGTTGATACTGACCATCAATGGGCAGATATCTTTACAAAGCCCTTAGCAGAGGATAGATTTAATTTTATTCTGAAAAATCTGAACATGGACTTTTGTCCAGAGTGAAGATGGATCAGAACCTCTGACTATGATACTTCTTGATCAGAAGATGTCTAGTCCAGAAGGTAACTCAATCAGAGTGTGTGTACCCACTGGTACTGACTCTGAAGCTGAGACAGCAACACGTGTGTCGGTATTTCTGATGCATAGTTCCTTGTGCCCGCGTGACAGTCTGTTATGATTGCGTGTAGATGTGCTTCTCTCCTGTGTGTGATTTGTGTATTTACTGTTACTATCTATCTTTAATTTTCAACCGTTGATCTTAAAGTGCTTTTTGAATCAACAACGGTTATTTGTCAAAACCCACTCACTATACACACACGATCTCTTTCACTTCCGGTTTTTACTCTCTCTCTCTCTGCTATTTCGAAACCGCTTATCCTCGTTTTCTCTCTCGATCTCTCTTCATCTTTCAACCTTCATCTTCTACCTCAAACCTTCAACCGCTTCAAAAATGGTGAGTCAAACCAGAAGAGCTACTGCAGATGCAACTCAGTTCCCTCACATGGTAGTTGGTCTAGCAACGGGTCAAAGGGGCCCTGAGAATCCGACACAAGATCAAGGTCAAGCTCAAGAGCAGATTATTCCAATTGCAGAACGGGGCTGTGCCGTTCACTGCGTATATGCTCCTGAGGAACTTCAAGTCCTGGCAGAATGGAGATTCGACCTCGACAACCTGGCTACAAATGGGTATGATCTTCGTCCTGAAGTCCAAGTTCAAGGTTGGGGAAATTACTTCAACAGACTTCGAGGACCGGTGTATGATAAACTGATCAAGGAATTCTGGAAGCACGCCGACTGCGATGATACTCAGGTGGTATCTCACATTCTTGGAAGAAAGATCATCATCACAGAGAAGTCTTTCGTGAATTTGCTGGGTGCAGACACTGCTTTTGGGTATCGTTTCCAATTCACGGAGTCGAAGCTGAAACCCAAGACGAAGGATGAGATCAACAAGGCCCTGTACACCAATTACAAACCGGGCAAGACGAATTACAAGGTGATGGACCTTCATCCCAAGCTCAGGATCTGGCACAAAATTTTGCTCCACTGCATAAACCAGAGACCAAAGGGCAGTTCCCCAGACTACATCAACTTCAACCAGAAGGTGATGTTGTTCTTCATCCAAGACCAGAAGAAGATCTGCCTTCCCTACTTCCTGTTCTCCTACTTGAAGGAATGTATCCGGAAGTCTCGTACCACTGCCTCCATCAAGTCAGCGATCAAGTATATTCCCTTCGGGAGACTTTTGTCTGATCTTTTCATTGAGAGTGGCCTCATTCAAGATCTGATAAATGCTGGATGCACAGAGGATCTGACCACCATTGTCAGTGATGTCTTCACGGCAAATTCTCTAAAGAAGATGGGCCTAATCAAGAAGAAGATTGCTCCTGCCCATGAAGACACATCTTCTGAGATCAGAAGTAGAAGGATGCCTCTGAATGACTACCCTCTGTGGACACAGGCAGACAATCCTGACTCCATTAGGTGCTATGTTGAAGACCTAAGGGCTCAAGGATTCGAAATTGATCTCGATGACTTCTTCAGCAGACTGCCGCCAGCTCCAGAGTTTCCTTCTCCTCCCAAGAAGAAAGTTCAGAGGAAGATGATCCTAGAAGAATCTTCTGAGGAATCAGATGTCCCTCTGATAAAAAAGAAGAAGGCTGGTCAATCCAAGAGAAAGCAAGATGAAACCAGCAAGCCTGATGATGGTGATGATAGTGATAATGAGGATGGTCCTCCTAAGAAGAAGAAGAAGCAGGTCAGAATTGTGGTGAAGCCTACTCGGGTGGAACCAGCTGCTGAAGTGCTCAGAAGGACTGAACCTCCTGCCAGAGTGACAAGATCATCAGCACATTCAAGTAAGTCTGCAATTGCTTCTGATGATGATTTGAATTTATTTGATGCACTCCCCATATCTGCCATGCTCAAACACTCTTCAAATCCCCTCACTCCTATTCTTGAATCCCAACCAGCTGCACAAACCACCTCTTCATCACATTCCCCAAGGTCTTCATTTTTTCAACCTTCTCCTACTGAAGCACCTCTCTGGAATTTGCTCCAGAACCAACCCTCTAGGTCAGAAGAACCAACCTCTCCCATCACCATTCCGTACAACCCATTAACTTCTGAACCCATCATTCATGAACAACCAGAGCCTACCCAAACAGAACCTGGACCCAGAACCTCTGATCACTCTGTTCCAAGAGCATCAGAACGACTGGCTCTCAGACCTACGGATACAGACTCTTCCACAGCCTTTACACCTGTATCCTTCCCAACCAATGTTGCTGACTCTTCTCCCTCCAATAACTCTGAATTCATTAGAAAATTCATGGAGGTCAGAAAAGAAAAGGTGTCTACCTTAGAAGAGTATTATCTCACTTGTCCAAGCCCTAGGAGATATCCTGGCCCTAGACCTGAACGTCTAGTTGACCCAGATGAACCTATCTTGGTCAATCCTTTACATGAGGCAGACCCTTTGGCTCAACAAGCTCACCCTGCCCCTGACCAACAAGAGCCTATTCAACCAGAACCTGAACCAGAACAATCTGTGTCTAACCAATCCTCGGTTAGATCACCTCATCCTCTGGTTGAAACTTCAGAACCTCACCTTGGAACCTCTGAACCCAATGCTCCAATGTTTAACATTGGCTCTCCACAAGGTGCCTCTGAAGCTCACAGCAGCAATCACCCAGCCTCTCCTGAAACCAACCTCTCCATCATTCCTTATACTCACCTCCGACCCACATCTCTCTCTGAGTGCATCAACATTTTCTATCATGAAGCCTCCTTGATGCTACGCAATGTGCACGGTCAGACTGACCTAAGTGAGAATGCTGAACGTGTGGCTGATGAGTGGAACAATCTGGGCACTTGGCTGGTGGCTCAAGTTCCAATTATGATGCAGCTCCTGCATGCAGAGGGAAGTCAGAGGATTGAGGCTGCAAAGCAAAGGTTTGCTCGAAGGGTGGCTCTTCATGAACAAGAACAGAGACATAAGCTTCTTGAAGCTATTGAAGAAGCCAAGAGAAAGAAAGCTCAAGCAGAAGAAGTTGCACGTCAAGCAGCAGCTCAAGCTGAACAAGCCAGATTAGAGGCAGAACGACTTGAGGCTGTGGCTGAAGCCCTTAGATGCCAAGCACTTGCACCAGTAGTGTTTACTCCTGCTGCTTCTGCTTCCATTCCAGATCCTCAAGCTGCTCAGAATGTTCCTTCCGGTTCTACTCAGTCCAGCTCATCCAGACTCGACATCATGGAACAGCGTCTTGACACTCATGAATCCATGCTAATTGAAATGAAGCACATGATGATGGAACTTCTGCGTCGAACTGATAAACCCTAGTTTTAGGATCTCTTCGTTTTTTTTCTTTTTCTTTAACGTTGTTTTATTTTTGTTAAACTCTGTTTCTTTTTATTTAATTATTCTCCTTTGTTCATTTGTGATTATCTATGCATATCTATATATATTTTTGTCACATGTGTTTGCAAAAATCTTTTTATTCATAATATCTTTATGTTTACATCATACATTCTTTCCCTAAAGTCTAGAATGGAGGATCCCTCCGCATTCTTCTGCACTCCTGGCGCTGCTCTGACCTATCCTTCTCCAGACGCTCCAGTGCATGCTGGATGTTGTTGAGCCTGTCCTTTAGCTCATCCCTCTCCAGAATCTCTTCTGCAGTCTTGAGCTTCTCTTCCAAACTCTTTTTTTCTTCCAGCAGCTTGAGTTCAAGCCGGCTGAGTTCTTGCACCTCCTCCACGAAGGCAAGAAATTCCCTCAAGTCTCTCTTCAACTCTGGACGCAGGTCCTCCTCCAGCAGTGTCCGTGTTAGCTCCGAGATGGTCGTTGTACCCTCTGGATGCCTGATGTTAAGGAACAAGTCCTCCTCGAAGGCCTTCTTCCTCAGCTCTTCTAGTGCTACGATGTATGATGCCATTTTTTTTTCCTTACTGAAAATTGTTCGAGGTGTGAAGCTTACCTCTCTCTCCAACGCTTTATATAGGTTTCACTTTCTCTCTGAAAGTTAATGCTCCTACAGTTTCTCGAGGTTAAGTTCTTGGTAACTGACCCTTCTCTTTACTCCCTTGACCGGTGGTAAACGTTCTTCTCTTGCATTAACTCTTCTATTTATTTCGCCTAACTCTGATTCTTGCATAATTTTCATTTTCTTTCAACTTAGACCTTCTCTAAGGGGGAGTACCTTGTACTTCAAGCTAAGTTTTTCACACCCCAAGCTTTTTGCTTATGACAAAAAGGGGGAGTACACCCAGTTTTTGATGTGTAAGATGTGTTAGTGTGATTTATTTTTTCTCTTTTGAGAGAATTTAAGAGTTCCACCTTCATGACCATAGATGTGTCACTGGGCAAATACAAGGAATACATTTCACTTCTTCTGAAGTGATTCTAGTTGACTCTGATACCCAAGACTCTGATACCTTGTCCGTGACTCTGATTACTTATGCGCTCTGATTACTCGATTTTCATCTATGTCATAAGTTTTTCACTCTGAACTCTTATATCATTTAGCTCAGAATCTAGACTTTACTAACGTTTTCATCAAGTATTAGATTCAGGGGGAGCTAAGCTCAGAATCAAGCAGTGACTTGAATTCAGAATGAGCAAGATAAACTATTCACATCAGGATAAGTCTTATTCTATATCTCTAAACTCTGAGTGAATTCAGTTTAATGTTTAAGAATTGTTCATAAAAAATCTTAGTTTTGTCATCATCAAAAAGGGGGAGATTGTAAGATCAAGTTTTGATCTAGTAGTACAACTCTATGTTTTGATGATTACAAGTTAACCTTTTGATATGAACAATTGTGGTACTCTAACGTGTTTTTCTGAGTGTGCTATTTACAGGCTCTGACCTCAACTCAATCTCACACAAATCAGAAGCACTGTGTATAAAGAGCAACCCAAGCAACGCTTTCGCATTCACCATGTTCAGTATGAACAGTGGAAAAGCTTCAGAAGTACTGAAGTTATACAAACTCTGATGTGGACTCAGTCACTAGAAGCTCTGAAGATCCAGAAAGTCTGATAACCAAGAAACACTGAAGGCTCAGATATTCTGATGGTGTAGAAGACTCTGAAGATCCAGAAGCTGATTAGTGAAATTCTGTTGTCCAGAAGCAAGATACTCTGAAGACCATGTTCTTCCCTCTGAGTTCAGAATCAGAAGAAACAATGGTCAGAGGATCTGGGCTTTCCCTCTGACTCTGATCAACCGGCTTCACAAGTTCCAATATGAAGCATCCCCTGATCAGAAGTCTCCTAGGTTTAAAGGTCAAGTCGCTATCCAAGTACAAAAGCAACTGTACCTTCCTGACGACCTACCTAACAGTCTCAGACACAGCAGAAGCTGGATTTTCCAGAACTGCCCTCCAACGGTAGCATTTCCCATGCAACGCTCAACCCTAATCCTTGGAGTATATAAAGAGGCTGAAGACTGAAAGAAACGGCTAGAAGCATTCACATACGCGCAAGACAAACTTAAATTCTTCTAAGCTTTCTTTCATCTGAAATTCATTGAGTTTACTATTAGCTTTTTAGAAGCAAATCTCTTGTAAACAATTCTTTGATAAACAGTTTGTTTAGTTCCTTTAGGAGATCAAGGCTGATCGGATCCTAGAGAAGACTAAGAGAGTGAATCTTAGTGTGAGCTAAGTCAGTGTAATTGTTAGTCACTTGTAGGTTTCAAGTGCAGTTGTAACTCTTACCTGATTAGTGGATTGCCTTCATTCTAAGAAGGAAGAAATCACCTTAACGGGTGGACTGGAGTAGCTTGAGTGATTTATCAAGTGAACCAGGATAAAATCCTTGTGTGCTTTTCTATCTCTTATCTTTAGCACTTAATTTCTCGAAAGATTTGTCAAAATCTTTAAGGAGGAAGTTTTATACTGAAAACGTTATTCAAACCCCCCATTTCTACCGTTTTTCATACCTTCATTCCTTTACCCATCCGACCCTGAGGTCTGCCTCATTCGAGTCGGACTCAAACACATAAGGATCCGAGTCAACCCGAAGCCCGTCCTTGACCTCTCATTCTCCATCAGAGTTCAAGTTCGCAACAGAGACTTCTTCTCGCTACGACTCCCTCGCTGTCGCCGTCAGAGATGAATATTTGAGATGAATATTTTTTTTTTCAAAATAAATGATCAAGCTCAAGACTTGTAAATAAAATTTTTAAAATAGGAACTTTTTTAACAATGAAAAATAAGAATATTTTAATTTTTAAAATAAGAACATTTTTTTTTTTCGGTGAATGATTAAAATAAGAACATGATGATTGAAAAAATAGCAAATTATCGACTTAGTAATTAAAGATAATGCACGTTCAAAAAAAAAAGAAAAGATAATGCCATGACATGACTCCTAGTCGATCAAAATCACATAAAAAGGACTTTAAAAAAATCACATAAAAAGGAAAACATCTAGTTTTACTCTTTTTTTTTTGAACGTGTTTTACTCCTTTTAAAAAGGTTAATATTTGTAATATCATTAAAATATTATCTTATATCTATATTTTTTTTATGGAATTATATCTCTATTTTTTTTACGGAATTATATCTCTATCTTCACCTCTTCCTTTTGTAAAAAAAAAAAATCTATCCTCACCTCAGTGCTTTTAAATTTTCATATTATTTATTTTTCCCTTTTATATATATATATATATATATAAAGATCCCCATATGGCCATATTTTACAATCAAATAGAACGTAGCTTACCTTCAATTTTTTTCATTCATCCATGACTTCTCAAGCTCATTAGGCAAAGCTCAATGTTTCCACATCTCCAACAAGTGAAAGAGGAACCGCGTCGTTGCCAAAGGCCACTGTTTGTGTTCTCCAACCACATATGAAGGCTCCTTCCGGTGTCGCTTGCATCGCGGGCCAAATTCCCCTCCAGCTTGGAGAAAACGCTCTAATTCCATGCCTTTTAATGCTAATAGGCTTAATTGCAACTTTGGTCCCCGACGTTTACCAATGCCACGATTTTGGTCCCCCACCTAATTTAATTACATGGATGGTCCCCGACGTTGTAGGTCGTGTGCAACGTTAGTCCTACCGTTTATTTCTTAATGGAGGAGACTTACGTGGACGTCTAGTTGGAGAGAAAAAGGAGGTATGAGTAGAGAGGGAAGCACGTGAGTATCACGTGAACCTTATATGAACCCATTATACCCAAATCTGAAACCCTAGGGATCTAAATCGTGTTACCTTCTTCGTTCTAGGGAGGTCAGGGGTTTGGGTATAATGGGTTCAGATAAGGGTCACGTGATACTCACGTGCTTCCCTCTCTCCTCATACCTCATTTTTCTCTCCAATTGGACGTCCACGTAAGCCTCCTCCATTAAGAAATAAACGGTAGGACTAACGTTTCACACGGCCTACAACGTCGGGGACCATCCATGTAATTAAATTAGGTGGGGGACCAAAATCGTGGTATTGATAAACGTCGGGGACCAAAGTTGCAATTAAGCCATGCTAATAATTAAGTCTGTTGTTTCTGACTCTCTGCATGAAGTTGTTTAGTGAGTGTTTCATATATACCTTTATGAATTCTTGATTACTTGAAAATTGATGATGATAATTAGTATTATATAATTCTTGGAACCTTATCTTAATTTGCCTCTGCTTTATTTTATATAATTCAATTTTATAGGTGCGGTGTGGATTATGAGTTGCTATAACCTCTCAATTGGCCCCGACTTTGTTGAAAGATCATCAAATCTTGATCTAACTTGTTTTAATTGCACAAATCCAATCTCTAATTTCTCTTCTGCTAAAATTTAAAAGCGAATTGTATTGGATTGTAAGCACGTTCCTTAAAATAATAATATTATAAAACTATTCATATGATTTTTTTTTTCTTCTGAAAGTCATATGATTCTTTATAAGTAGTTAAAGTTTTTTTTATACATTGAAAAATGATAGTTAAAGTTTTTAGGATAATTGATTCATGAGATAGTATTAGGAAATCTCTATAATTAAACAGTTTAGAATTTGACTCTACTGCCCCAAAAAATAAATTAAAACAAATGTAAATGTCGCAACTGGGGTCGCGGCGGGACGGCGAATAAGAGTTTTGAAATCAGAAGAGTCGCCACCAATATTTATTAGCATGGAAAACATTGGAAAACCCATAAAAGAGAATGGTCTTTGAAACCAAATCCAGATCCGGGAGTCGATTACGCGAGGGGAAGGTATTAGCACCCCACAATGTTTGTTTATAAAAAACGGTGCCTCTAATTAATTGTGCAAAATATTATAGCTTTGAAAATATTTGTTTCACCCCACAAATTATTTTGGTATTTTTTATTATTTAAGTAATATTAACTAATTTGCTAATTAAATACCCTTTTTAATATTTTTGCTGATTCAAGAAACATGATAAGGAATGAATATTGGAACTAAGAAAAGAATTTCTACTGTGGGCGACTTACCTGGCTCACTTTGTTCTTTTTTGTTTTTTTGTTTTTAACAATATATAACAACTAAAAGATATCAAGTAAAAATCTATCAAATAAAAAGAAATAACTAAAACCTGTACTAATATAACTAAAGAAATATCTAGAAGAAGAAGAGAAATTTAAATTAAGAGGGGGGCAGCGTTCAGGGAGAAAAGAAGAAAGGAGAAGGGCCTTCTTATTTATGCTCAAAATTTTTAGTCACAAGGGCCGCATATTGAGATTAAAATCACAGAGATACATAAATGAATTTGCAGTGTTACATTAATTTGTGCAAAAGATGAGATAAAAGAATGAAGAAAGACAACAATTACTTGACGATAGAACCAGTTTGCAATTGTTTTCTTTCCACTGGATCTGTGACAAAGCTCTCTTCTTCCGCACTGTCTATTTCACTCTCAACACTCTATGTTCTTAAATTTTTTCTCCATGTTCTGACTGTCCCCTTTTCACTTGATGACTCACTACAAAAAATTGTGTAAATTACGTCGGTCTATTTGTGATAATTACGTCGGTTTCGACCGACGTAATTTACATAAATGTCGGTTAGAGAGACCGACGTAATCGGCTCCGACGTGAGGTATAAAATGACGGTTAACGGTAACCGCCACCACATCCGACGTATTATGCAATATATAAAATGGCGGGCATTATTGGCACAAAACGTCGGCTTAAACCGCCACAATATTCTCATATTGGTTTTTCTCATGTCGTATATTACGTCGGTCAAAACCAACGTAATTATTAACACATAGCAGCGCTTGTAGCTGCACAAGCGCTGTAATTAAGCATACTCGTATATTGCGTCGGTTTGGACCGACGTAAAATAAGACATTAAATTTTTCTTTTTTATTAATTAATTATTAAAAAACTTATTTCAAAAAAATTAATTAATTATTAATAATATATATTTAATAAATTATCCATATATGTGCATATGGAAAATTAATCCATATTAAATTTTAATAATATGGATTTTATTTTGAAATATAATATGGAATGTTAATCCATATGGAAAATTTAATAATAATATTGATAATAACAAATTACGCATACGGAAAAATTATATATATATGCATTAAAAGCTATTGTTCTATCTTATATCATTCTTCTTTACTTAATATTTCATATTTTCTATTTCTTCCTCTTATATCTCTTTGGATATAGCTGAAAAATGGTTTAAATATTGACTTTTTTCTTTTCTTATCTCATAAACATCCTGATAAAAAAAAATCATTATCATGGGTATTTCATATAAAAAACTTGATTTGGTGTCCATTGAGAATCATAAAGAAAATATCTCATTGAGAATCATTATCATGGGTATTTCATATAGAAAACTTGATTTGGTGTCCATTGAGAATCATAAAGAAAATATCTCATTGAGAATGATTGTAAACTAAACTAGTCATATAGAAATGGGAAAAAGAGTTTGATGAACTAGGTCAATTAGAAGTATTTTGGAGTCTAGTCTTTGTCTAACTCAATTTGTCACTAATTTTGTCTAGATGGTTATTTTATATCCTACAAGAAACTTCCATTAACGTGAGTAGGTGCTCACTTGTACAGCTGAATCATCTTTCATTTCCTTTTATTATTTTTAAAGTAAAAAATGTTTAAATTGACATGTAAGATAATTTTACTTTGCAACTATTAAGAAGTTTCATGCTAACTTCAATAGTTTATTTAGTTGAAAAAACATTTACCCGAAACTTGGAGTTGTGTGAAACAATTACTTTGATTAAATTTTAATTTGCAAAAATGTTGTACTTTATGTCTGATCCAACTGCTCCTGCAATCATTTAAGAACAAAGAGATAAATCGGTTAGTCATTATAAAACTCACAAAGTTCAAATGAAATTTAAACACATTATAAATCTAGTCTAGCTCTAAGATCATTACAATAATAAACACATTATAAAACTCCGATGAAACTCTAAATAACAAGGAGCATTTGGGGTCTAGTCTAGCTCTATGTTCATTACAATAATAAAACTAGGAAGCTATCACAATAATAAAATTATCATAGACTAGATGTGCTCTAAGCATCCTCTAAATTGGAATTTGGGTTGCTTCCATTTGGCAACCCACTACCTCCATCTCCATCTGGTGCCTACAAGAAATGAAGAAAACAAACATTATGATTTATTGAATGTTTGTTTTTTTGAAAGATGAAGTAAATATATTTGATGAAAGAATATGGGGACAAGGTTCCCCACGTGAACCAAGAGAAAAGCAAACTAAAAAAAACAAGAGACAAAGCAAATACAACAGCACTATCAAGTACAAAGAAAGAAAAAAGGAAAAGATAAAACAGCAACACTAGCGAGTACAGGGGAAGGAAAAATAAAAAGGACATATAGAAATGAAGAAGCACACAAAGGGAACATAACTAACATCACATCAGTAACACAAACAGAAAAACCACAGTCAGGCCAGCAAGGAAGCTCCATTACCACCCCCTGATGTCAATATCTCAAGGCAACACATAGTAAATTGCCAAGCTACTGTATGTTTGGAAAACTGACAGTTATAAGAAAGTTCTCTCACTAACAGTTATAAGAGAAAAATCTAAAAAACAGAGTAAATTGCTTGTGAAAAAAGTGCCAACATAATAAAACAGATAAAACAGATAAAACAGATTTTCCATGGATACCTGTTGTGTTGAATTTGTAAAGAAGGCAGATAATTCTTGGGGGACATTTCCTCCTTGATTTGAACAAACAAAAGCCATTAGTGCTTGCATTTGAGACTGAAGATTTTCCACCTTTTTCTCTAAATATGTGGGTGAAGAACCAGCACCGGAGGAACCGAAGTTCATACCACTAAGTCGTGTGGTTGTATGCTTAAATGCAACAGTAGGAACCGCTCCTAAGCCTAGTCCTCGAACACGACCGGAATGCTCTGGTCCATGATACTTACCAACAGGATCATTGGGAGAAATCTCAGCATAAGCTTCTACATTTTGGCTCAAATCATTATCAATTTTTTCCTACACATAAGACCAACAAAGATTCATTCTTCAACATCCTAAAAATAGAATAAAAGAATGAAATATTATTAGTTTACCCCTATCTCCTTTGCTTTGTCATTCACATATCTCCCATCTTTTCTCTTGTGAATCAAATTCCACATTGGGCCCCGACCAACACTTTTACCGGTCTCCAATTGCTAAAAATTTCAAAATAAAATATATTTAATAACTAAGTAAGGTTATAATTTGTGTAAAAGATTGACACACTTAAGAAGAATACTACACTACCAATTCGTGCCTTCTCCTTGCTACACTCTTGGCACCACAAGTATGTGGAATCAATTGCTTTGCCTTATTTTCCTTGTTCCTTTTACATTGTTCCTACAAGTGAAATTATGGTAAGTCTCAATGGCTTAATAATAAGTTACTCATAAAAAATTGAAGTACATTTACCTGTGTCTCAGGTTTGAAGCGATATTCAACAAATAATGCCCAATGGTCCAAACTAACACCTTCTGGAACGTTGTTGATAATTTCAGTTTTGCTTAAAGCCGGATCATTAAATTCATCCCAAAGCTTAATCCTATGCTCTCTCCATTTTCTGTTAATGGATTGCATCAAATATCTCTTGGCATAATCCTCATGGACTTTGAAATAGAATCGAAGCTACAAATAACAAAAGGTGTTAAATGATTATTCTTCTAAAAAACAAAAGTGAAGTAATTGAGGGATAAATCTTACATTGAAGAGTGATCTCCATTGTTCTTTAAAGTAATTTTCAGGCATGTCTGGCCACTTTTCATAACATATAGGAAAGAGAGTGCTATTAGTTGCTACAATTCCACAAACGCTAGCAAGCAAGCCAGCTACATTTCCAACAGGTCTATAGTGCTCATCAAAATCTACAATGATACCCAGTCCGTCAGGCACATCATGAATTTCCTTAGCCCTCAACTTAAGTGTCTTAATTATATTGTGTTCTTCATCTGCACAAAATAAATATTAATTACATTTCTAACATGTTCACATTATAGTAATCAAAGAAGCAACACAAAAGTGAATCTTTATCCAAAATAAAAACAAAAAAACAGAAGTGATGCTAGATTAGTGGCTGCTGGTCACCAAAAGTGAATCTTTATCCAAAATAAAAACTAAAAAATAGAAGTAATATTGAATCATATGTATATACCTATAGCCTTTACAGGCCATTTGTGGGTGGAATCTTGATCAACTTCAGAAGGTTGAGTCTCTGCTTCTGTAGGTTCTGGTATTGATGGATCTGGTATTGTAGGTTCTGGTACAGAAGGTTCGGGAGCATGTGAGGAGCTCTCACTAATTGATTTAAGTGGATTCCTGAACCGCTTTTTCTTTGCCATATCTGCATACATAAAACAAATAAGCAATTAAAAATGAAAAAAAGGAATTTTGCAAATGTCAAACAGAAACAAGAAAACATACTGATTTAATCGACCAAGAATAACACAGAAAACTAGTTAATTCGATTGACACTATTCTGACATATCTTGATCTTCTAATATCTCATTAGCATCCCCCTCACTTAGTAAATCATCATCTACATCCTCCCCAAGAAGATGCAGATCATCATTGTCTTCAAAAAATTGATCAAGGTCTTGCTCTGGGTATGGCTCGTTCCCACAATCTTTTTTAACTTGTTCTCCCATATCATACAAGTCTCTTGGCTTCATGTGGACAACAACATTCCAGTCTTTATTAACCTCATCATTCACATAATAGACCATTTGAGCTTGTGAAGCTTCAATGTACGGTTCATGTGCTTCACGGTCACCCGTATGTATTGAGTGTGAAAAATTGACAGAAGTAAAGCCCCATGCATCCTTTCTAAATCCCCTATCTCTGGTGGTGTCATCCCACTTACATTTGAATAGAGTGACTCTAAATTTGCATTTTTCCAAGTCTTCATTACCTTCTCCCCAATATAACATACAGTCCAATGGGCATGCGTGTATCTTGGTATAATTGAGACCAAGCTTGTTGATGATTTTCTTGGCCTCATAAAATGAAGAAGGAAGCTTTGCATCTTCAAACGCATCTTTTAACAATTCCAATATCATGGTCATGGCCTTGTCACTCATTTTGCACAAGCACTTTATATGATACAATTTAATCAGAAATGACAATTTCGAATACTTTCTGCACCCTTCATACAATTGTTGATTATTGTCCTTCAACAACTCATAAAAATCTGCATTATCTCCATCACACGTCTCATCACCCAATTCATCATCAGAATGGTCAGAAGTTTCACCGAGCTCATTGACATTCTGCCCAAATGCATCATTTATCATGTTTTCTATTGGATCTTGAGGCTGCAAAATATCTTCATTGACATGTCTTTGTTCAGAAGCCCCAGATTCAACTATGTTTGATCCTTCGCCATGCCAATTCCAAAATTTGTAATTTTGAGGGAAAGGCCGACAAGTTAAGTGCTCTTGAACTACATCCCTTGTTTGCCACTTCTTGCAACCACAATTTGAACATGGACACACAATTTTACAGCCCCCACGACCCTCAATGGACTTATGCATGAACGCGAAGTCCAAAAATTTAGCTAACCCATCAGCATATTCAACCGTATTTCGCGGTTTGCTAATCCATGACTTATCAATTGGCATGACTACAAATCAATGTAAAAATAATTACAGCATAATATTAGTTACTATAGCATTAAAAAAACCTATAAGATAACTAGCATTAAAGGATAACTAGGATCCATTAGAATAGTGTCATGAGATTTTCAGCTAAAATTATAGCTATGAGTTTATTTCATGTTTAGATTATCATTTCGACTTTTATGTGTTGGAGAATGCAACATTTTGGTCAATATGGGTAGCTATAAATGATTTAGTTTTTAACTCTACAAGGTTCTATCTCTTTGAAGTTATTCTTTTTTATAAACTTACTCTGCTGAAGTTAAAAAATAAACATTCAAACCTCAGCACCTCTCACCCATAAATTACACATCTCATCTCACAAAGATTTCAAAAGAATTTATCTATTCCAATGCAGCTTTTTCCACAGAAATATCAACTTCAAAACAAGCATACATGAAAACATAAAAGTTTAGTACCTGTTTCAGTTTCACCCAGCAAAGTTTAGGAGAGAAGAGAATCCCAACAAGAGAAATCAGAATCAACTGTTGCAACCACCAAACAATCATTAACTTCTTTAAGAAAAGAAGAATAAAACACAGGAAACAGAAACTACTTCACTAATCATTCATTAAAACATAAAACATAACCAATCCTCAGGAATTTTACTTAAAGCAAATAAATAGTGAACCAACTTTCTAGTTAATCTAAGTATGGTATACAACATCATATTTTAAAAATATGTGATATGTTAATCAAGCAACCAAGTATGGTATACACCCATCATATGGTGACAAAAGAATAATTCAAGGTAACAACAAAGGACAAGAAAAAGGAACTATTATATCTTAATCAACTTATGCTTGACTTAGTGGTTCTTATGTGCAAAACAGCGTCAGAACAAAATCGACACAACATTAATAAGAAGAAAAAGAAGAAAACCGAATGTAGTTTGCATAGCATAGGTAATAAGTGGATCACAAACATATTCAATCAATGAGAATTCAGATTTTACTTCTCCAATTAATTAGTTCTTAATCGACACTAAGAAGGAGAGACATCTAAATAGCATGGTTTCTAAATGAAAGAGTGGTATAGAATTTAAGTCCAATGCAGTTTTATGAGAAGATATCCATTATCCCCTTTTTGTTTTTTAAATTCCAATACTCAGCTCCATATGCTTAAAAGAAAGTAAATTTAAAAAAATCTCTTTGGCTCCATATGCTTAACGGGTTCAAATTGGCAACTGATAATCAAAGATAACAAGGATCAAGCTGTGGACATTTTACATGTCCAGACAAAGAACCAAAAAATGATACTGTGAGTTTCTTTTATTATCATTACATAACTATTATATTTAACTTTGATTATGGAGACAACTCTCAAAACTTGTCTGCCATGTCCTTTTAAATTGGAGTAGTTTCAATTACCTATTTTAGTGCAATTCAAAATTGATACATACACACACGCACTTCTCAGTTGATTAAGGTACTATCTTCCAATGATGAGGGAAAAATAACCTCCGAAACAGAGGCAAAATCACAACACAAACACACACTCACAAAGGTGAGTACTAGTAGGTAAATAGATTCAAGCATTCCACATTGCACTATGATAATTAATAACAAATAATAAATTGAAAACCTTGTAATAGCAAATCGAAAACCTTGTAATAGCAATCGAAAACCTTAGAGCCAAAAACTAAATTGTTCTTCTCATATTTCAACATGCAATTCTAGAATGCTACAAAAAAAGCTAGGAGAAATACCTGAATGAGAGATAACAAGTAAATGGAGATAAGTCTAGAAAGCCATCTCCACCAGAAATTGTCAATAGCCCTAGATAGAGAAAACCGAAGTAAGACCAGAACAGTTAGCTTCACAATCACAATTCTCAACACAGTTTAACAAATCATAGTGAAGGAAAACAAATTTCAAATTCCAGTTCACAAAATCTCACTAGTTCAATCTTAGATTTCACAGAAAACAGAAACAACAACAGATTTTGAACGAAACCAGATCAAAAACGGAAAAAAAACTAGATCAAAACGAGAACAAAAAGTGAGAAATCGAGAACAAAACCTGAGAGATCAAGATGAGGACACGATCAAGAAGAGAAATCGAAGAGAGGTCGAGATCGAGATTCTGGAAAGAGAAGGATTTCTGGAAGAAGAGAGATCTAGATCGAGCCAGACGAGAAGAGAGACATCGAATGCGGTGGTGAGATCTATACGAGTGCGGTGGTGAGATCCATCGAAGGCAGTGGTGGAGAAGAGAAACTAGCTAACAGAGAAGAGAGACATCGAATTTTTCAAGCTAGCTCTGACCCAGATGAGAAGAGAGACGAGGTAGAAAATGTAAATACAAATAAAATAAAATTATATTACGTCGGTTTAAACCGACGAAATGTCCAAAAAACCGACATATTATGTTAGTATATTGTGGCGGGCAGACCGACCGACGTAAATTTTACATAAAACGTCGGTTTGGGTGAACCGACGTAATTATCCCGTTTTTTTGTAGTGACTACTGCTTATATAGAAGGAGGAGTTCAGAAAATTGCCAAAATAGCAAACGGTGCATTTAATTCTTAGCTTGATTTCCTTGACTTTGGTTTCTTGATCTGGTATGCTGCAAAGCTTTGACAATGGAGCTGCTTGAAGCAGCAAACTTGGACCTTTTGAACAATGGGATTGGACTCCTTGGATTCTATGCCAACTTGAAATTTTGCTGCTCCTCCATTCCCACGTATTTTTCATTCTATTCTTTTCTTCAAATGTTTCCAGGATATGCTTACTAGTGGTTGCAAGTAGTTTGGAAAGCATTTGATGAGATCCAAATTTTCAACAGCAAATCTTCAACTTCACCAGCATATCTTTAGGCCTCAAGGCTAGGACATAGCATGCAAGACAAGTGATGCGCATGCACCTAAAAACTTTTTTTCTTTTTTTTTTTATAAAATTGAAATGAGAGAAATTTGAACAAAATTATAATTAGAAAAAGATAAAAAGGGTAGGATAAAATTAGGTGTTCACAGTTGCCCCTTGTTAGAAATCTGGTTGTGATAATCCTAGATAAAGTCAAGAATCGTGAGCGTCCACTTTCCGAACAAATTATTTCGACCCTATAATTGCCTGGGTTGACGAAATCTTTGTTGGGATAATACTTGACAATCAATCTGTTTCTTGGCACAAGAGAACAGATAAAGAAAGTAGAGATATTCTGTTTCTGGTTTTCTGTGTAGAATTCCTTAAGCTGCAAGTAACCTTATATAGAGGTTGTGTTTTCACGAATGATCACAACAGTTCGAAAATAAGTCACAACTTTTCAAACAATTTCAAACTAGGGTCACAAACGTTCAGCGGGACCCCAGCCAGGGGCTCCGCCCCTTGGACCCCGGTTCATATTCGCAGTCAATTATGCGTTGGCTCACCGAGCGTGCACTCCGCACTAACCTGACTCGATTCCGAGCCTAACGCGTAATTGCATCAGCCTATAGTAGATCACATTACTACTAAAATACATTGATGATTCTAAAATCACCAACAAATCCCCCCCATTTTAGTGTGTGTTTGGAAAACTCATTCAGGATCCACGTTTGGCCCCGATCCACGTTTACAGAAGCAAGAAATAGTTGCTTTTGGATTTCTGGATCCACGTTTGGCCTCTCCAGATTTGAAACCAAACACACACTTAGTGTAATCCTTGATCTACTCAATTTGTATAAGAAAATATATACAAATTTATAACACACAGATATAACGATCAAACAAATGCATAAATGAAAATATCTTGCGATTGAATTTCTACTTTAGTACAAATACACATTCCAAATACTCGAGAATCGGGGTGTCTTTAAAGATTGAACCCGTCAACCCATTTGAATATCTAAAGATATTGTACACATATGTTTCTACAACACTCTACTATTCATACTTGACACTTTACAAGCCATGTGTCCTTATCCATTAATAAGCATATAGGAAGCCAAGTCCAAGCTTCTTGAAGCGGCAAAACTTCATGCTTACATAGGTGATCCTTTTAATCTTGCACCTGCATTTACAATTTTCCAAAAGAACCATTAAGAAGATATACTTCAACCTAGCCATCACTTGCAGGTCTGAGCACATACCTTGGGAAGATAAACACAAGTGCTCCAATCTCTAACTATGATCTCTCCACATTGAATTCAGCTTCTAACGTTGTATTAGAAGGGAATTGGGTATAACATAGCTAGTAGATTTAAATGGACTTTAATCCCATTCCAATTACCGACTTCTTCACTAAGTCTCTAGCTAATCCCTTCGTCAAGTGGTCAGCTAAGTTTTGTTGCGACCGAACAAACTCAATGGATATCACCCCATTCAAGATTAATTCCCTAATCATACTATGTCTAACACCCAAGTGTCTAGACTTTCCATTGTACATTTGACTATAAGCCTTGGCCAATGTGGCAGCACTATCACAACGGATAGAAATTGGTGATATCGGTTTAGGCCATAATGGAATCTCATATACCAAGTTTCTTAGCCATTCCGCTTCTTTACCAGCAGCAGCTAATGCTACAAACTCTGATTACATTGTAGAACTAGTTATACATGTTTGCTTCTTGGAAGCCCACGAGATGGCACCTCCCCCAAGCAAGAACACCCAACCACTTGTAGAGGATGAGTCTTCAACATTATTTATCCAACTAGCATCCGAATAACCCTCTAATATCGAAGGAAATCCCACATATGACAATCCATAATTCATAGTACCCTTCAAGTACTTGAATACCCTAGTTATCGCATGCCAATGATGTCTACTAGGATTACTAGTAAATCTGCTCAACTTTCCAACCGCAAAAGCAATATCCGGTCTAGTGCTAATCATAGCATACATCAAAGAGCCTATAGTTCTTGAATATTCGAGCTGATCTACAGATTTACCTGTATTTGGCATAAGTTTTTCACTCGGATCCATAGGAGTACTAACCGGAGAACAACTTTCATGATTAAACTTCTTGAGTATTTTCTCAATGTAATGAGATTGCGTAATTACAATCCCCTTATTCTCCCGTTTAATCTTAATACCAAGAATAACGTCCGCTTCTCCCATATCCTTCATGGAGAACTTGGATGACAAGAAATTCTTTGTTTTATCAACTTGATTTTGGTCCGTGCCAAAGATCAACATGTCATCCACATATAGACAAATAATAACTCCTTTACCGGATGTATCAAATTTGCTATATACACATTTGTCAGCTTGGTTTAGAATAAAACCACTAGACAAAACAACCTCATCAAATTTTTGATGCCATTGCTTCGGAGCTTGTTTTAGCCCATACAACGACTTAACTAGCTTACACACCTTATGCTCATTACCAGGCATTACAAATCCTTCAGGTTCCTTCATATACACTTCTTCTTCCAAATCACCATTCAGGAATGTTGTTTTGACATCCATTTGATGGATCACTAGATTATGAATAGCCGCTAAAGCAATCAACAATCTAATAGTAGTGATACGAGCAACTGGAGCATAGGTATCGAAGTAATCAATCCCTTCCTTCTGTTTCAGCAGGACCCCAGCCAGGGGCTCCGCCCCTTAGACCCCGGTTCATATTCGCAGTCAATTATGCGTTGGCTCACCGAGCGTGCACTCCGCACTAACCTGACTCGATTCCGAGCCTAACGCGTAATTGCATCAGCCTATAGTAGATCACATTACTACTAAAATACATTGATGATTCTAACGCGTAAATACATCAGCCTCTTTACTTATTATTTTACATAGAAAATATGAGAAATAAATGTTTCCGTATAGCTATGGTAAAATAAAAGTAAAGACATGAACTCTAATTTTATCCAATAGCAAAGAAGGAATATATGTCCAAAAGAAGATTAAACCTCGAAGGGGCACGAGGCCCTGTTGCCAAACCTGTAGGGGCACGAGGCCCAGCTGAAAAATAAACCTGTAGGGACACGAGGCCAAACTGCTGAAACATAATCTTGGAGGGGCACGGAGCCCTGCTGGAAATTAAACTTGGAGGGGCCCCGAGCCCAGCTGGAAATTAAACCTGGAGGGGCACGAAGCCCTGCTGAAAAATAAACCTGGAGGGGCACAGAGCCCTGCGCGAAATTAAACCTGGAGGGGCATGGGGCCCAGCTGGAAATTAAACCTGGTGAGGGCATGGAACCCAACTGAAAAATAAACCTGGAGGGGCACAGAGCCCTGCTGAAAAATAAACCTGGAGGGGCACAGAGCCCTGCTGGAAATTAAACCTGGAGGGGCATGGGGCCCAGCTGGAAATTAAACCTGGTGAGGGCATGGAACCCAACTGAAAAAATAAACCTGGAGGGGCACAGAGCCCTGCTGAAAAATAAACCTGGAGGGGCTTAGAGACCTGCTGGAAATTAAACCTGGAGGGGCACGGGGCCCACCTGGAAATTAAACCCGGTGGGGCACGGAGCCCAGCTGAAAATAAAACCTGGTGAAGGCATGGAGCCATGCTGAAAAATAAACCTGGAGGGGCATAGAGCCTTGCTGGAAATTAAACCTGGAGGGGCACGGGGCCCAGCTGGAAATTAAACCCGGTGGGGCACGGAGCCCAGCTGAAAATAAAACCTGGTGAAGGCATGGAGCCCTGCTGAAAAATAAACCTGGAGGGGCATAGAGCCTTGCTGGAAATTAAACCTGGAGGGGCACGGGGCCCAGCTGAAAATTAAACCTGGTGGGGCACGGAGCCCAGCTGAAAATTAAACCTGGTGAGGGCATGGAGCCCTGCTGAAGATAATCTTGGTGGGGCACGAAGCCCTGCTGAAAAATAAACCTGGAGGGGCATAGAGCCCTGCTGAAAATTAAACCTGGAGGGGCACGGGGCCCAGCTGGAAATTAAACCTGGTGGGGCACGGAGCCCAGCTGAAAATTAAACCTGGTGAGGGCATGGAGCCCTGTTGAAGATAATCCTGGTGGGACACTAAGCCCTGCTGAAAAATAAACCTGGAGAGGCATGGAGCCTTGTTGAAAAATAAGCCTAGAAGGGCACGGGGCCCTGTGGAAAGGTGAGACAGGCGAGACTCGAGGCTCTGAATATGAGGATGATTTTTTGGTGCAAAATGGTTGATGGGTTAATGGATGTAATGATGTGGAGATGTAATGATGCAAAACTTTATGAATTTGGGATGATCAGTTTTTGTTTTTATTTTTTGTGTTTTATTTTTTGTGTTTTTTTGTGTGAATTGTGATTCTTGTGACATCGGATGCCCCAGGATCCAAGGATGAGCTAGAACACATCTTGATCCGCTTTCTGCTTTGCCTTGTAAGATATGCACTTCGAGTGAGGGTGCTTTTTTGCATGGTGCAGATGACTCGTCATGAGATATAGTAGTGATCTTGACCATATTCAGGTGGTTTGCCAAATTTACCAGGATTAGTGGGTCAATATGCCAAAAGTAATTGTAAAAGAATTTTCAAGTTAAAAACAAGCTTCCCTTTAACGCATGCTCTCAATAAGATGCAAAATGAAACCAATGGTATCAAGAAGAACACATGGCATCGTATTAAAAGAGAGTCATATTTACAGACACCACTTGCTCATGAAGAAAATGTGTTCATATAGAGCGGAATGTAGTGGATATATAGAAAGTGTACAAAAGGATCAGCATAAAAAAAAGGATGGTCAAGCGTTCAAAGGGATGCCCTCTTAGATGAACAATGCTAGCTTCACTTAATCATGATTTTGAATACCCATTAACCAGCAAGATTTCCCCCATTTCATTTGATCCTCTGAAGCTTGAAGTGACTATGCAGAGACCTCATCTAACGACTTGAGAATTCAACAACCTCAAATTGTCCAAGTCTGAGCATTAATTTTCCATGAGTTCTTCCTTGAGAAGACTCAAATTCCACCTAGGCCACCTTCTCAGGTTTTCAACCTAGTGTACTTGTATGCCTTTTGTTTGACCTTAATTTTTGCCTGGGTCGCTCGTTCGAGTTTTCAACCCACCAGGTCGCTCTAATTTTTGCCTAGACCGCCTTTTCAGGTTTTCGATCTAGCGAGCTTTTTATTTTTTTCAATTTTTTTTTCTAGGCATAGTACTTCTTGACCGAATCAGAGTTGATGGGGTGAGACAGGTCTTCGCCGTCCATGTTAGTGAGGACCAGAGCGCCTCCTGAGAATGCCCTTTTTACAACATAAGGCCCTTCATAGTTTGGGGTCCATTTTCCACGATGATCCTTTTGAGTGGGCAAGATCTTCTTGAGGACTAAGTCTCCTTCTTGAAATTCTCGGGGGCGGACCCTCTTCTCAAAGGCTCGCTTCATCCTCTGTTGGTATAGCTGACCATGGCACAATGCATTTAGTCTCTTGCCTTCGATGAGATTTAGCTGATCATACCGAGCTCGGACCCATTTCGCTTCTTCCAACTTAGCCTCCATTAACACTCTCAATGAAGGGATTTCAACTTCAACTGGGAGGACAGCTTCCATTCCATACACCAAGGAGAACGGGGTTGCTCCGGTTGAAGTGCGCACTGAGGTGCGATATCCGTGCAAGGCAAAGGGGAGCATGTCATGCCAATCCTTGTAGGTAACCACCATTTTCTGGATGATCCTTTTGATGTTCTTATTAGCAGCCTCAACTGCCCCATTCATCTTTGGGCGATATGGGGAGGAATTATGATGTTGGATTTTGAAATTGTCGCACAACTCTTTCATCAAATTGTTGTTCAGATTAGTGCCATTATCAGTGATGATCTTACTTGGGAGCCCATATCGACAAATCAACTCTTTCTTGATGAATCTCACCACCACATTCCTTGTAACACTTGCATATGAGGCTGCTTCGACCCATTTGGTGAAATAGTCGATTGCCACCAAGATAAAACGATGCTCATTTGATGCTTTAGGTTCAATGGGTCCAATCACGTCCATGCCCAACATTGAGAATGGCCAAGGTGCTGTTAGGACATTCAGAGGCACCGGCGGAGCATTAATATTGTCGGCGTATGCCTGACATTTATAACACTTCTTCACATGATTAAAGCAATCTATTTCCATAGTCAACCAGTAGTAGCCAGCTCTTAAGATCTTCTTTGCCATTGCATGCCCGTTCATGTGGGTTCCAAAAGAGCCTTCATGAATTTCATTGATAATTCTTTGTGCTTCTATTGCATCAACGCACCGGAGGAGAACAAGATCAAGATTTTTCTTATAGAGAACATCTCCATCAAGAAAGAAACTCATTGCCAATCTCCTTAGGGTTCTTTTATCATTTTCTGAAGCGCCTGAAGGATATTCCCTGCTTTGGATATAGCTTTTGATGTCCTGATACCAAGGTTTTCCATCGGGTTCTTCCTCTATAGCTTGACAATATGCCGGTTGATCTCGACTTTGGATTTTTATGAGTGGTACTTCCCCTTCCCGACTTATCTCAAACATTGAGGACAAGGTGGCTAGGGCATCAGCCAGTTGATTCTCCTCACGAGGGACATGGTGGAGAGTAACTTCGTCGAACCGCTCCAACAACTCTTTGATGTGGGCTTGATAAGGGACTAACTTGGCATCACGAGTCTCCCATTCTCCCTTTAATTGATGGATAACTAGGGCTGAGTCACCATAAACCTCGAGAATCTTTACCTTAGATTCTATGGCCGCTTTGATTCCCATAGCACATGCTTCATACTCTGCTATGTTGTTGGTACAGTCGAAACACAACCTGGCCGTCATTGGAATGTATTGGTTCTCAGGAGAAATTAGGATGGCTCCAATTCCGTGCCCCATTGTGTTGGAAGCACCATCAAACAATAGGATCCATTTATCTTGTTCTGAAGGGTTTTTCCCTTGAAAGAGTGCCATTATGTCTTCATCTGGGAAGTCGCATTGCATTGACTGATAATCATCCACAGGCAGGTGAGCCAAGAAATCTGCGAGAGCACTGCCTTTGATTGCTTTTTGTGTAACATACACGATGTCGTATTCAGACAACAAAACTTGCCACAGGGCAATCCTTCCAGTAAGAGCGGGCTTTCGAAAATGTACTTGATCGGGTCCATTTTAGACACCAGCCAAGTAGTGTGACGAGCATGTATTGTCTCAAACGGCGGGCAGCCCAAGCTAGAGCACAACATGTTCGCTCCAACAGTGAGTATCTTGATTCACAATCAGTAAACTTTTTGCTTAAGTAGTATATAGCATGCTCTTTCCTTCCGGAACTATCATGTTGGCCTAGAACACAACCCATGGATTCGTCAAGTACTGTGAGATACATGATGAGAGGCCTACCTGCGACTGGTGGTACCAAGACTGGCGGATCTTGCAGGTACTGCTTTATTCTATCGAAAGCTTTTTGACACTCGTCGTTCCATTCTGTGGGTTGACTTTTGCACAATAGCTTGAAGATTGGCTCACATGTGGCAGTTAATTGGGCTATGAATCGAGCTATGTAGTTTAACCTCCCAAGAAATCCACGAACTTCTTTTTCTGTGCGAGGGGTTGGCATCTCTTGAATGGCTCGAACTTTGTTAGGGTCAACCTCTATCCCCTTCTGACTGACTATAAAGCCTAACAGATTTCCAGATTTCACGCCGAAAGTGCATTTTGCAGGGTTTAGTCTCAGCCTGAACTTCCGCAAGCGTTCAAAGAGCTTCTGTAGATTAATGACATGGTCTTCTTCTGTCTTTGATTTTGCAAGTATATCGTCTACATAAACTTCAATCTCCTTGTGCATCATATCATGAAACAAAGCCACCATGGCCCTTTGGTAGGTTGCTCCAGCATTCTTTAACCCGAATGACATTACCTTATAGCAAAAGGTTCCCCACGGTGTAATGAATGTGGTCTTTTCTACATCTTCAGCAGCCATCTTGATTTGGTTGTACCCAGAGAAACCGTCCATAAAGGAGAAGAATTGATGTTGAGCTGTGTTGTCCACCAGGACATCAATGTGAGGTAGTGGAAAATCATCCTTAGGGCTAGCTCGATTCAGATCCCGGTAGTCGACACACATCCGCACCTTCCCATCTTTCTTAGGGATTGGGACGACATTGGCAACCCACTGAGGGTATTTGGCCACAGCGAGGAAACCTGCATCAAACTGCTTTTTTACCTCGTCTCTGATTTTCAATGATACCTATGGCTTCATCCGTCTTAACTTTTGCTTGATTGGGGGACATTCAGGCTTTAGTGGCAATTTGTGTTCCACTATACTGGTGTCTAGACCGGGCATGTCTTGGTACGTCCATGCGAATACGTCATTGTAGTCGTGCAGGAGCCTGATCAGCTTGTTACGCTCACCTTCTTTCATAGAAGTTCCCACCTTGACTTCTTTTCTATCTACTTCGGTGCCCAGGTTAATCATCTCAATTTGTTTCTCGTGAGGCTGAATCTTTTTAGCTTCTTGCTCCATTAATATTAAAAGCTCTGGGGGGACTTCATCATGGTCTTCCAAATCGTCATCAGCTTGATTAATGGTACAACCAAAATCAGGGGTTGCAATACTAGCATTGTCATTTTCAAGGACATCATTATCCACTCTGCATGAATTTCAAATGTAAACAAAAGAGGATAGGAAATAAATAAATGATCAATAGTAGTAGGGGTGAACATGAGCCGGGTAGATCCAATGAACCCGTCCAACCCAATCTGATCCAATAGAAAAAATGCGGGTTGGATCGGGTAATCGAGTTAATCTGATGGATTTTACTACAACCCAACCAAGTTCGGATCGGATTTCGGATTCAGTTCAAATCTATCCAACCCAACCCAGAATCCATACATATAATAATAATTATTTTTATAATTTTACTCATACTTGGATTGCTAGTGTTGGAATGATGACTTTTTGAAACTTTGAGACTTAAGTATTTGTAGTTATTTGTCATATTTGAACTTAGAGTATTTGTTTGTAGTTATTTGTTACATGTCTATATATATTATTTGACATGTTGGAGACATCTAAGTTTTAAGTGTCATGGCATGATATTTAGTGTTGCGTTTCACTTTTAGGTACTATTTATGTTAGATTGTTTCATGCCATTTGGTAATGAAGTTTTATGTTTTCATGATATTTGGTTATATGTCATTTATGTGATATTATTTCATGCTATTTGGTATAACTTTTTGTGTCATTTTCATGCTATTTAATATTATAACATATTTAATATTTTTTATAACTTTTTCTGAATTTATAATAATATTTGCAAGATTTTTTAATATTTCAGATATATTATTATTTTAATATAATGACCCAATCAATCCATCCAACCCAATCCGAACTTCGTCGGGTTGGTTCGGATCGGGTCCGAAGAAGAAATTCGTGAAATCCAACCCAACCCAGACAATTTTGATCGGTTCAGATTTTATTTTAACCAAAATCCATCCAACCCAACCCATGTGCACCCCTAAATAGTAGTTGGGTAGCATGACAAAAGAAGAGGTTGATAGAAAATTCAAAATGGATTTTATTGATGACATTCATTAAAACGGAAACACATTAGCCCGACATACAAAAAAACATTTAAAGTTTTGCAAAGCCATTTTACATAAAACATCCTAAGCCTTGGGCAGAGCAATAGGATAAACACTTATGCAATTACTTTGGCATAGACTTGTAAACCATGGGAAGTTCAACAGCCTCCCAATTACTGAGCTCTACATCTGGTGCGCAAAGATGGATCAGATCAATATGTTGGCCTTCCAGAACATCTTCTTCTGCGACAGCCACTGGACTGAGAAATTCAAAACCAGCACTCTGAAAGATCTCCAATAGATCGCAAATAGAGACCCCCTCAGTCCTTGATTCCCTGTTTTCCAACCTGGCTAGTCTTCTTTCCCTTTTTTCCATGGTGATTCTCATTTTATCAGCTTTTGTGGGTTTGTACCCGAGCCCATATCGGTCCTTATTTCCAATCAGCATTGGGAATTCAGTAATACCTTGCCCATATTTTCCAAGCCCACGACCGTGTTGGTATCCTCCTTCTAGCATCACTTTAGCGACCATCAAAAAAGCATCTGATGGATGTGCCTTTATGACCGACATTTCCTCGCCCACATATGTTGCATTGACAATTTCGAGGGCCTGAAATGAGGTTTCCAGAGCCTCTTCCGCTGCTTCAATGTATGGGGTTGATGACGGCTTGCTCACCAATAAGTCCTCTTCTGCCGAGACAACAACCAACTTATCATTGATGACGAACTTGATCTTTTGGTGAAGTGTTGATGGCACAGCCCTAGCAGCATGAATCCACGGCCTTCCTAACAAACAACTATAGGCAGGTGTGATATCCATCACTTGAAAGTTCACTTGAAATGTAGATTTTGGTATCACATTGAGTGAGGAGCCATTATCAACCAACACCTTTCCGAGAATGTATTGCTTACACTTCACTGAAATGTATAGGGCTCTGTTGTGTCCTGCCCCTTCCACATGTATTTCATCATCAGTAAAGGTTAAGTAGTTATTGGCTGTAATATTTCCAACAATGCCTTCAAATTTGTCAACCGAGATGTTGTGGATGACATAGGCTTCATTCAAAACTTTGATCAATGCTTGTCTGTGAGGTTCTGAATTCATTAACAGCGCCAACAGTGAGATCTTTGCAGGGAGGCGGTTCAACTGATCAACCACCATGTATTCGCTTTGCTTGACAAACTTCAAGAATTCACTGGCTTCCTCATCAGAGACTGTTTTTCTCGGCTCCTTCTCACGGATCATTTCCTCGATGATACCCTCATCCTTTTTGCTTTTCCCTTTTTCAAACTTCTCAGGTTCAGTTGCATGCTTTTTTCCAAGTTCCTCAGGGGTGTAAATACGACCGCTTCGTGTCATTCCCCCGACACCAACTATGTTTGTGACTGATGAGGTCTCAGAGCTAGGTTCTTTGGGAGGACTTCCGCCAATGATCTTGGCATTGTAATTCCATGGTATAGCTTTAGTATCTTTGAAAGGGAATGGAGCAGGTAACTGGATGACGATCGGTTTAGGACCAGTAGGAGTCGGAGCAGTCAAAGAGCTGCCGACAAACAGTTCTTCATGCCCTTGTGATGTTTCTTTTCTTTTCAGCATCGTTGGTACTTGTACCGTAATGGGCTTCAGGTCATTTAAAATAGAAGTAATTACACTCTTGGTGTAGTGGACTACCAACGGCTTCGGGAAAATTGGTATTTGCCCATCATTCATCGCCACCTCATGCTCTGCCTCAGATTTCCCTACTTGCACAAGCCTACAATCCATGAGATCTTGCTAGATTTGTTTGAACTCACTACATTTTTCTATTGGATGGTCGGCGCCAGGATGCAACCCACAAATTTGCCTCTCATCAAGGTTACCATTGATAATGCCCCTCTTGAACATCTCAGCAAATATAACGCTCAACGGAGTTTTGACTTCCTCTACCTTTCTGATTAGATACCTTTCAGAGTTTTCGCTTATTGCACTGACATTAGAGCTCCCATGGCCGGGCAATGGATTAGTCCCAATGTTAGGCTTTTCAGAAAAATTCAATAGCTTGGCATCAATCAACTTCTGCACTCTATATTTCAACGACATGCAATTCTCAGTGGAATGGCCAATGTACCCAGCATGATAGTCACATCAGGTGTTTGCATCATGCCCCCTCGGGTATGGTGGTTGAGCTGGTTTTAATGGGTAAGGAGTTACAAGAGATCCTTGGATAAGCTGTGGCAAGAGCTCGGTGTAGGACATGGGAATTGGGTCAAAACGGACCTGATTCCTTTCCCCATTCCTTTGGTTTGTGTTGAGTATGAAGTTTTGGTTTTGAGGTGGGTTTTGTTGAGGTGGTACAAAGTTGGGCGGTTGTGGTGGAGCTGGTTGGGTCACGGTGTATGGGGTTATTGGCTGATGAGGTTGTGGGTAAGTGGATTGTGTGGCTGCGACTATGTATTGGTAAGGGATCTAAGGTATGTTAGGGGCTTGGTAGAAGTTGGTAGGCCTTTGGTCAGTTTTCCACTGAGAATATCCTCCTTGATGAGCCATAACAGCATTGGTGTCTCCTTCTTTCTTCTTTGCAAACCCCACAAAAGGTTTCTTTACATTGCTTGTTGTGAGAGGACTTGTCGTAATCTTTCCAGTTCTCATGCCATTCTCCACTCTTTCCCCTATGATGACCATGTCAGAGAAGTTAGACGACACACTTCCGACCATTCTATCGTAAAAGGGTGACTGGAGAGTATCAATAAACATTGACACAATCTCCTTTTCAGACAGGGGAGGTTCAACTTGAGAGGCCAACTCTCTCCATCGCTGGGCATACTCTTTGAAAGTCTCGCTTTCCTTCTTCAGCATGTTCTGGAGTTGCATCCTATCAGGGGCCATGTCAGCATTGTACTTGTACTGTTTCAAGAATGCATCAGCCAAGTCTCCCCAACTACGAATGCGGGTACGCTCCAAATGCATGTACCAGTTCAAGGCTCCTCCAGCCAAACTATCCTGGAAGAAGTGAATCAATAACTTCTCATCATGGGCACATGCGGCCATTTTTCTGCAATACATGGTTAGATGACTTTTTGGACATGTGGTGCCCCTGTATTTTTCAAACTCCGGAGCCTTAAACTTTGGTGGAATCACAACATCTGGGACCAGACATAAATTTGTTGCATCATTAAAACCATAATTTCCACCTTCCACAGCTCTCATCCTTTCTTCGAGTAACTGTAGCCTTTCTTTGGATTGACCATCTTCGGAAAAGTGGTTTGGCGGAAAAGCGGCATGAGGTGTTGGCGGATTGCCTTGGGCACTGAGGTTGAGGGTATGTGGTGGAGGGATGTTCAGTGAGTTGTGAGGGATATATGCTTGGGATATATCTTGTTGATAAGTGTTTAGAGGTGGCAAGTGGCTTGGCATAGCAGCATGTGGAGGCGCAGATGGGAAAGGTATGTGAACTTGTGGCGCTTCGATGTTACTGACTGATGGGCCTTGATATTGGGTAGGATTTACTTGAGTAGTGGTTGGTGGATTACTATCTGTTTGATTGACAACAACTGGGGGTGCATAACCAGGAGGGAGGCCGTAAGGCGGGAATTGGACTTGGTGAGACTGGGAGGTTTGCTGGAAGGGCATGTTCGGGTGTACTGTTAGAGGCATAACTATCCCTTGCGGATGGACCCCTTGAGCATGCACATGTAAAGGAAAGAAGCCAGGTGGAAACTCGGGAGTGGACGACGGCCCTTCACTCCTTCCTTGGTCTCCTCTTCTCTGTCTCTTCTGATAGCTTCCTTGATAGCTTCCATGAACTCAGACATTTGCTCCTTGATTTGAGTCATGTTGTCTCTTAGCTCTGTGTTGATTTGCTCTTGCTCATCCATGATCCTGGCTCGGGAACGAGTCCAATAAGGATGTCGGGGATACAGCCTGTTTAGATTTAATGTAAAAATTTCATAAGTTTTTGTTTTTATTAACTCATTCCCCTCCATATTTAAAACATTATTTATTTTTATTGTTTGATTATTATGGCTAGTCATTTGAAGATTAACGTTGTTGCTTTGGCAGCGTGGAGATGGACCCACATCCAATCAGAGAGTAGTAGGCTCATAAGACCGTAATATGGTTGGTCGCTCATCCAGGGGAGGACAAATGTCTCTCCACAAGGAAAAGTACCCTGAGAACACTAGCAATGTCTTTGACAAACAAATAGCAGTAGCACTGAATCTGAATACTTCATTAATAAAAGATGTCTGATACATATAGGCCTCATTAAAAAACAAGCAAATCTTGTTGTTTGGTTTCTTATGAGCTTCAACCATTCTTTCTCTTTAGGTCCTCTTCCTCTTCAAGCCTCTTGCTATGCTTCCGCAGTAGTCCACTAATCCATTGATACCTGGAGGGAAGACTTTGCAAGGATTGGCACGGTCTAACTCTGCTTCTTCCCAGTAGTCAATGAACATTGGAGCCTGCTCATTAAGCCCATCTATGACTGTCTGGTATAACCACCACCATTTTCCAGTCTCATACCTCTGTTCTTGGCACTTCGTCTTCCATTCAAAGGCTTCAGCTTCTTTCTGAGACTTTTCAAGCTGCAATCTTTTAAGTTTTTCTGCAAGCACATGGTTCTGGTGGCGAGTTCTTACAGACTCGTCATAGGCTTCACTACGCTCGAGTTTGGCTTGATTCATTTGGGTTTCTAGATGATCATAAGAGTATTCTAACTCTTTTCTGATTGACCTTTCTATCTTGTATTCGCCCTGGAGTCTATGAAATTCTTGTTTTTCTTTTTGATTTTCTTCTTCCAATCTCTCTCGAGCCCGTTTTTCGTCCATGAATTTCTTCTTCCATTGGTCATCATTTTCTTGGGACAAAATTTTCATTTTCTCCTTCATCTTTCTCGTTCCCCCAGAAGTCATGACTGCCTTCCCCTTTCTCAGCCTTGTGGTAGTTTCTTCATAGTCCCTTTCTAGAAGGCTCTTCCTGATTCTTAAGGTTTCATACTTCCTTTTCTGATACTCGATTTCATCATGTGCATCTTGCTTCTCCTCGAGCAACTTCTCCACTTGGGTCTTATAGAGGTCTACTTGCTCAGCCATCTCCTGTGTTGACGAGGAATCTTCTTTTTCCTTTGAAGGTTCAGTCGGAAGGTGACTGCGCACTCCTCTTGCATTACGGCAGGCTTTGTACATTTGAGCATCTGCTAACAACATATTTCCCAACTCTTCTTTCCCTACCCATCGCACGCTCTTCCAGGCCTCTTTTACCCTTTTTAGCATGGCCCTTGTGTCGTCTTTGTACCAGAAATGGAACCCCGCAATTTGTTTTGGATGTGGCTTCCTTTGTGTCCAGCCAAACTGTTTTAGCACAACCGCCGGTGTGTATGTTACACAACCCTTGGGCCCCATGAGCGGTACATAGGGGAATTCCCCACAGCTGAAAATGATGACTTTCCCTTGCTTTGAATCGTACCAAGGGGACACCCATCTAAGAAACTGGTTTTCTTCAGCACTTTCAAACTCATTCCTCCATCCACGCTCGTCATTTGACTTTATTGTGAGGTGTCGAAATACATTCAATGCTTTTGACCCCCTGGATATCTGCTTTCCCACTAGCAAATGTGACATTGCCCACACATAAAGAAGTTGTAGACAACAGTGGAGCTTCCCTTTTCCTTTCCGGTGGCAGAAAGTTAATGTCAAGAAGGTTTCAGCTAAAATTGTCGGGACAGGGTTTCTAGCCTTATCTTCCACTGAATAGAAGACATCCATAGCAGCCAAATCAATTATGTCAGTCGCAGAAGGAAACAACACCAAGCCATAAATTTCCAAAGCAAGGATCTTGGAAAAGCCTTCCCATTCATTGTGTTGTGCCAGCGATGCCATGCGATCTTCCAAGCAAGCTCTATTCAAACCTCGAGACCCAGTGTGCCCCGACATTCTTGACTGCTTTTCGGACAACCCCAACAATCCTTTGAACTGCTCACGCACTTTTGATTCAGATGGCGGTTGATCCATTGGAAAGTAATAGGCACCTCCCTCATTCATAGGTATATCTAGAATGCTAGCATACTCCTCTATAGTATGAGTGATGTCAAACGTTGGGAATTCAAAGCACCTCAGGGAAGAGTTCCAGTAGTGGGCCAAAGCTGTCAGTGCACTTTCCTCTACTCGAATGGACAATAAATCTAAAAGTCTCCCATATTTCCTGTTGAAGGACTTTCGATGCTCTTGAGGCATTAACTTGGTTATTTCTTGTAAACTGCCCAAAGATCCGACACTTGCGGTCACTCTGACACTCTTTTTATCACCATTGACATTGCTAGTGCACCCAGTAAGTTCCATCTTCTTACTGCCAAAGCTCGACGCTAATCACCTAAGAAAAAGAATTAGTATAAGGCGCATGTTAAATGCTCATGTATGCAAGATGGTCATTTGGAACAAGAAAAAAGGATCGATCCCCCTTTTTTAAAACCACATTTTATAAAATTTGGGAACGATGCATAATGATGGATGGTTTCATGCGAATTTTTTTTTTTTTTTTTTTTTGCATAAGATGCAAGTGTGAAATATTCAACCACGGGATAATGATCCTTTTCTTTAAAGAGTAATAGAAAGTTTAAAGATGAAAGGTTATGGTATATGAGTGAAATGCATGAATAGATGATAATCGGAGACATCAAGGAATAGAGTTATGCTCCTTTTGTACCTAAACAGGGTGATACCCCTACGGTTGAGTACTTTCTAAGGACATAAACCCTAATATAGGTGGCAAGCTAAGGTTGTACTACAACAGTGAATTAAAGGATAGGTCTAGACTCCCTATAAAGGTCCCCAGATTGCCCCTATCTTAGAAGATAAGAGCCTAACATCAGGACCCACCACAGGAACCATTGAGAAATGGTCACAAAATAGCAGTATCATAATGCCAGTAACAATCTAAGTGGAGAATCAATGACTATCAGGGAAGCCCCATATAGGAACTCCACAAGATAACATCGAGACCCCTCTAATCCTAAGGTTTTTCAAGACTCGGGTATAGAGCCTAAAGTGTGTGCGAAGCATGTATTAGTGGAAGTGTGTGTAAGGAGCATACAAACCTTTAAGAACCATTCTAAAAACTAGAAAAAAAAAGAAACTACCCCATCTGCAATAAAAAAAAGAACAAATACACATATACAACAGGCAATTCATCTCATTAGTCATCCACCCTAGTGCCTCATGCCACATTAAATATTTACAGTAAAATAGTGACTATATACAGAAGAGTAAATAAATATGAAGCGAAAAGAGAGGGGTGAAACAAATATAGAGAAAGCTAGCAATTTTGCACAATCAATTAGTTAGGCTTGACTCTCGAAATTGTCCCCAGCAGAGTCGCCATCTGTCGCAACCGGGGTCGCAGCGGGACGGCGAATAAGAGTTTTGAAATCAGAAGAGTCGCCACCAATATTTATTAACATGGAAAACATTGGAAAACCCATAAAAGAGAATGGTCTTTGAAACCAAATCCAGATCCGGGAGTCGATTACGCGAGGGGAAGGTATTAGCACCCCACAGTGTTCGTTTATAAAAAACGGTGCCTCTAATTAATTGTGCAAAATATTATAGCTTTTTTTTTTGATACACAAAATATTATAGCTTTGAAAATATTTGTTTCACCCCACAAATTATTTTGGTATTTTTTATTATTTAAGTAATATTAACTAATTTGCTAATTAAATACCCTTTTTAATATTTTTGCTGATTCAAGAAACATGATAAGGATTGAATATTGAAACTAAGAAAAGAATTTCTACTGTGCGCGACTTACCTGGCTCACTTTGTTCTTTTTTGTTTTTTTGTTTTTAACAATGTATAACAACTAAAAGATATCAAGTAAAAATCTATCAAATAAAAAGAAATAACTAAAACCTGTCCTAATATAATCATCTAATTGGTCCCTGTGGTTGTGTTGCCGTCTGAAATTAGTCCCTCCCTAGAAATCTAAGTCCTCGGGTTTGGAAAGTGTGTGGAAATTAGTCCCTCCGGCGAGGACCTGCTACACACACTTTTTCAAACGCGAGGACTTAGATTTTCAGATTTTCCGGGGAGGGACTAATTTCAGACGGCCACACAACCACAGGGACCAAGTAGAGGATTAACCCTTTAAATTAAGAGGGGGGGCAGCGTTCAGGGAGAAAAGAAGAAAGGAGAAGGGCCTTCTTATTTATGCTCAAAATTTTTAGTCACAAGGGCCGCATATTGAGATTAAAATCACAGAGATACATAAATGAATTTGCAGTGTTACATTAATTTGTGCAAAAGATGAGATAAAAGAATGAAGAAAGACAACAATTACTTGATGATAGAACCAGTTTGCAATTGTTTTCTTTCCACTGGATCTGTGACAAAGCTCTCTTCTTCCGCACTGTCTATTTCACTCTCAACACTCTATGTTCTTAAATTTTTTCTCCATGTTCTGACTGTCCCCTTTTCACTTGATGACTACTGCTTATATAGAAGAAGGAGTTCAGAAAATTGCCAAAATAGCAAACGGTGCATTTAATTCTTAGCTTGATTTCCTTGACTTTGGTTTCTTGATCTGGTATGCTGCAAAGCTTTGACAATGGAGCTGCTTGAAGCAGCAAACTTGGACCTTTTGAACAATGGGATTGGACTCCTTGGATTCTATGCCAACTTGAAATTTTGCTGCTCCTCCATTCCCACGTATTTTTCATTCTATTCTTTTCTTCAAATGCTTCCAGGATATGCTTACTAGTGGTTGCAAGTAGTTTGGAAAGCATTTGATGAGATCCAAATTTTCAACAGCAAATCTTCAACTTCACCAGCATATCTTTAGGCCTCAAGGCTAGGACTAGGGGTGTACAAGGGACGGGTTGGGACGGGTTTTGGTTAACCCTAACCCGGCCCTAAATGTTGATCGGGTCAATTCATAGACCCTAACCCGTCCCTAGACCCGAAGCAACCCAACATTATGCGGGTCCAATTTAGGACGGGTCTATGTAGGACGGGACCGGGTTGGCCCGAGAGACAATAAGTTTAAGACTATTTGATACTAATTGTAAAATTTAAAGATAATAACATACTAAAAGAGTTATAAGTTGGAACTATTTTTTAGAAGAAATAAGTTGAAAGGATCCAATTCTTTCATAATCTATTTCACTTGAGATGTTTACATTTTGTTTGATCATTTTTTCACTTGTCTCACATATGCATAATACACACACATGATTTTCTCTTGTTAGAGCATGAAAGTGTTCATAGTTTGACCAACGTTTATTTAATTCATAAGGTAAATGTTAAACATTTTAATCTCATCTACATGGTATAAGATAAATTTGAGCACCATGTATCACATTTTAATCATTATAACAAATTAAAATTTTATAAAATATATATGTGGGACGGGCCGGGTGACCCGAGTGTCAACCCGAACCCGACCCTACCCGAAGTCGGGTAACTCGAAGATCAACCCGAACCCGGTCTCTTTTAATGATCGGGCCGGGTTGAACCCAGCCCTAAAGGCTTGGGTTGGGACGGGTTGGCGGGTAGGGCCGGGTCTTGTACACCCCTAGCTAGGACATAGCATGCAAGACAAGTGATGCGCATGCACTTAAAAGCTTTTTTTCTTTTTTTTTTTATAAAATTGAAATGAGAGAAATTTGAACAAAATTATAATTAGTAAAAGATAAAAAGGGTAGGATAAAATTAGGTGTTCACAGTAAATAAGTCTGTGCATTCTCTACATTTCAAGTCGAAACAAACAAACTTAAACGGGCTCTTGCATAAAAAGATGCGTTAGAAATAATAATATAAAATCATTCCTATAACATTTATCTTACAAATTAAACTCTTTGCATAATAGTTTCATGACACAAGTTTTCAATTTTGTGGATAAATTTTGGTCCTCTACAATCTACATTATCATACACCCTTTTGGAGGAATCACTAGTCTATGTGCTTGTATTTATTTTGATGTGCATAATTAAAAGGAGAAAGGAGAGCATTTAACGAGATCATAAGATTCATATCCACGAACATGATCATCAGAATAGTTTGAAGCTGAAAAAATAGAATTGAAAATGTAAGAAGTTTTAAAAATATGATTTGGGCAATGAGAGTATATTAGGGGATTTGTGCATATCCACATTCAACCATAAATTGGAAAGTGAAAAAAAATTAAAAAAGGTATTATACTTGTTTACATGTTAGTGAACATGTTTGATCATTGATGTACTTGGTTCACACATGTACAAAACGGCTCGGATAGGATTTGAATGGCGTGTGATTTTAGCGGTATTCCGTATGATAGGAATTGAAGATAATCTATCATGTTGACCAAAATTCTTTTTGAAGATAATCATATGTTCAAGTTGGCAAATGATTTTTATTTTTTCTTGGTGAAGAGTTGTTAAATTACTCAATGCGCAAGAAATTAAAAACCACCAATCCCCAAAAGAAGCCATTGGATTTTTTGAATCTTGATAAAGACTAAAAAGACACTCCTATCCTATTTTAAAGATTTTTTATTTTATGTTTTTGCAACTTTAATATATTGATGTTTACACATAACCTTTCTCTTTTTTTTTTTCAGATGTAACAAAAAAAAACCTTTTTCTTTAATTGAGAGAAGCAGAACCTTTCTCTTTAATTCATCACAATTTACTCACTTTCTCTTCAGAATCAACATCTTTCATCTCAAAATGATGTTTTCTCGGGCTCAACTATGAAATTGTGACTTTCAAAAAAAAACCATGAAATTGTGTTAAGTCAATTAAAAATCACTCATATAATATTATAAATGTTATTTTCATATATTTCTTAATTGACATGTTATAAATTTGTTGGTTTGGACAGAAAATGAAATATTATTTGAAAGAGAGGATTTTGATCCTTCTCTTTTTATCTCTTATATTAGAAGATCAAAACACAAACCATATCTCCTACTTCTCTCTTCTATGTGTACAATGATATACGAGAGGAATGGAGAAAAACTTGTGATTGGTGTGGAGGGGAAGATCTTTAATTTTTATTATATAGTTCAAGAAAGAGTTGTCTCATTGCGGTCGATCGATTCGCATCTATGGTCAATCAATAGGTCTGCAGATCTATTCTTCTATACGATAAATCGCCATCTCGTAGCACCACCACAAAACTCCTCCAAGTTAGATACTAGTCGTTGCGCTGCGGTCCGTTGAATCGAGAATGTATATGAAGGAGTCAGTCAAGCAGTTCGGGTTCTCGATCAGTTGCCGTTGCTGCTTGATTTTATTGGTAAGTAAACTTGATTTATTTTATAAGGCGAAAGGTTGCTATTTTTATAATTATTATAGCGTTAGCGTTTTAGTCTTAAGTTCAAGAGTGAGTTGTCTCCTCTTCAACATTTCTACGACTTCCTTGCCTCCCCTTTTCAGAGATCTCATTTGTTCTCTTCTCATATTTTCCTCAAAAGCAAAAATAATAGACTAGGAGGTGAAAATTTAAAATATGCTACAATGCGAAACTTTTACCACTAGCAATTGTATAAATGAATGGATATATGGTTTCTTTGTTCCCAGACGAGCCACCGCTCTGTTTGGATGATTGTGTGAGGAATTAAGGGATTAAAGTTTCTTGTTCTCTGGTGGTTTAAGGTTATGGGTTGAGTGGGAGTGTTTGCGTAAGTTTTGGTTGAGTTGAAGTGGATTATATAGAAGAAGATGAAGATAAAGATGAATGATAGAATAAAGGTGAAGATGAATAGTTTATTTGGGTTACACTATTATATTTCTCTTACTATATCATTCATGTAAAAAATTATGATTTACATCGACCATATATGTTCAATTTTAAAAGTAGAATAAAATAACTTAGCCAAAGCAACTAATACTATAAGACCAAAATCACACATTTTTAAAATCATTACAATCAAAAGCATTTAAGCTTATTTAAAGTATAGATAAATTAATGAAACTTGTAAGTTTTTTAATTCTAACAATAATTTTAAAAAAATTAACAAACTTTTTTTTTAAAATAAAATAAAAGTGACGTATAAAAATGAAAGAGTAAATAGAGGAATTAATTAATTAAATATTAAGCAAGGTTCGTATTTATTTGGCTGTATATGAAATACGTGGTGGTCCGGAGTCGTAGGACACTGAAACAAAGGAACCATGCGAGACCCTTCCCTACAACAATTACCCCCACCAAAATGTCGTCGTTCTCCTCCCAACCTACCACCACCACCGCCGTCACCACCGCCGCCGCACCACCACAACCTCCTGCCTCCTCACCGCCCTCATCCTCCTCCTCTTCATCGCCTCCGCCGCCTTCTTCCTCTACCCATCCGACCCGGAGGTCCGCCTCATCCGAGTCGGAATCAACCACATCGGGATCCGGGTCAACCCGAAGCCCGTCCTTGACCTCTCGTTCTCCGTCAGAGTTCAAGTTCGCAACAGGGACTTCTTCTCCCTATCCTACGACTCCCTCGCCGTCGCTGTTGGCTACCGCGGCCGCCAGCTAGGGTTCGTGTCTTCCTCCGACGGTGGCCGAATTAGAGCGCGTGGATCGTCTTACGTCGACGCCGTGCTTACTGTTGATGGGTTTGAGGTCATCTATGATGCTTTCTACTTGCTACAAGATATCGCCAAGGGTGTGATTCCTTTTGACACTGAAACGCGTGTTGATGGGAAATTGGGGCTTTTCTTCTTCGATGTTCCCTTGAAGGTAGTAGTAGTACCTTTACTTGTGAATTTAAGTTCCATTTTTTTTTATTTGCTTGAAAGATGCTAAAATTTGATGTGGGTATGTGAGAATTGGTGAATTTGAAGCTTGATGGTACCTTGTGAATTTATGTTGCATTGATTTTTTGATTCAATTTCGTTTGAGTTTGTCTAAATTTGATTAGCTTGCAACATGCTTTATTGGGTAAAATTTGATGTGGGTATTGGTGAATTTGATGAGGCTTTGACATTGTTTGAACTCTGAAGTTTCTTTTACTGTGACTTGGCTTGTGGTTGTTTTTATGATTTTCATTTGTTGACTTGATGAATGTGAGTGCTCTGTTTGCTTTTAAACCTCTGTACCTGAAGTATTGTGTGTGCTGAATGCAGGCGACAGTGTCGTGCGAGGTGTATGTGAATATAAACAAGCAGGCAATTGTGCGTCAAAACTGCTATCCTGAGGTGAGAATTTTTGTTTCTTCTAACAAACTTTAGTTTGCAATGCAATTTCCTCTGTATGTTTATTGCCAAGGAATCCATTTTAGCTATACATAGAGAATGTTCTTTGTCTGTTCCATTCTTTTGCTGAGTTGTGTACTTAGTTCTGATTTATACTAGAGCAACTGATTTGTTAGGTGAGATGAAATGTGATATATTATACATATCTCTTTTGTAACATTTGGGGGTAGCTCTTGGGAAATCAACCTTGCGTTTTGGTTAAGATATCCTTTCGTCACTATCAAACACTTTATCTGATTTTGTCTTTTATCATCATACTTCAGTTTCAACCCCATTTGGTAGAGGTTTAAAACCGTTTCAAAGTTAGTCTGATAAAGGAGAGGCACTATTGTAGAGTCCTCTACTATGAAGCATTAGACGCTGCATAAACCCTAGAGAGGCATTTTATGTTAAAAGATTGAAACTGTAAGCTATAAAGGACCAAAGTGTCTAATTTTTCTATAAATTACTCCATGCTCTTCTGTCAATATTTTTAAAATTCAAACAAGCAAAGGTATAAAATGCTATACTATATATATCACTGGCTAATGAAGTCCTTTTCTGGCTGAATGCTTGAGGTGTAGAAGCATTCTCTTAAACTAGACATGAAATTTTTTCCATGTTTTATGCTAGTTAAATTGAAGTGGGTATTTTTTCATTTCCAGGGTTGAATTTGTGCCTATGTTTGTCAGCCTAGAAACTTATTGATGTTAGCCATTATCCTTGTTTCTTAAATTCCCGGAGTGCTTTGCTCTGGGATTGAACTTCTCCTAGAATCTGTTAGTTTTTATTCCGTTTCATCTACGAACTCTTAAACATGGTTTGGCTAGTTAAAGTTCAAATTGAATTATATTTATGGGATTTATTTTAATGCATAGTTTGATTTATTATAGAAGATTTTGCTAATCCATTGTTGATTTGCTTCAGTCACTGGGAGATACATTGGCTCAGAGCGCAGATATTGGAGCTGAAGAGAACGCAGATGTTGGAGCTGAAGTGAACACAGATATTGGAGCTGAAGATACCTGATATTGCACTATCAATCTTTAGCAACCTTTGTTTATAAAGTGGTGGTGGTGTTCTATTCTTTGCGTTGCTTTTACTGTGCTTTATAAATTGTATATTGTATGGATCGCACGCCCTTGTAAAGTATTGAATTTAGCTCTAGTACGAGATAAAAGTGAAGAATATGGTCCCTGGTAGTTTTTTCAGATGACAGGAGAGTGAACTGAATTCATCAAGTAGAAATGAAATGATACATGCATCGGGACTAAATTAACCAGCTAACTGATTAGCGGTGCAACTTTCTTAACTACATTAACCAACTAACTAAATGTCATCTTGACAACTTTTTTAGTTGTGCTTGAGAACTAGTACAATATTAATGTCTTCTGCATTGAAATGTCATGTTCTTTACAGAGTTTCCTAGTGACCCGAAAAGATCTATTTTAGATGTGCACACGTTTGATATTAGTGGAGTTTTCTTCTGTTAATGCATTGTGGCTTGTATCCTTTTCCATTGGTTTGGTATGCACGAGATTTTCTTTTGTTCTACTATGAAAAAGTAATAATATATGAAACGGGGTAGTGGTTATAAACCATGCCATTAGCTTTTCTCATAAGGTGTAATAGATGGCTTTTGGAAAAAAAACTTTCAGTGCCCAATTTCGTCCCACACTTAGCATGAGATAGAAATTTCATCCCACACCAATAGCATAATGGGAAGTATGATGTGATTGAAAAATAAAATAGAAATAAAAAGTGCATGAAAATGAGATGGAATAATAATGAGTGTGAGTGTATCTATCTATATCTATCTATCTATCTATACTATACTATACTATATATAAAAGCAAAGTTTTGGCAGCCTAGAGGGTAAGTTTGTAATTCAATATTCCATTGCACTACAATTTAATTTCCTGTATGGGTATTTTGGTAAGGTTAAATATTATCTTCCAAAGATGCAATCTCAACCGTTTATTCATCCGCAATCACATTTTCTCTCACCAAATTCGACAACCTTTCGTATTTTCAATCGCTCCGTTACTGGAAACTGAAAGGGAAAAGAGAGAGGCACTTGGAGGAGAAATTAAATGTGGAGCCTTGCCCTCCTTCTTAGAAATAATCGTTAAAAATCAGAATCTGAGTCAATTGTTAAGGGTTTTGGCTGTTGGTGATCCCCTGTGCGCCGTTCTCCATTTTGCAGTAAGATCGACAACACTCTCGACGTCAATTTCGCCATGGCCAGTAAGCGTGACATGCAAATGTTTCTTTCATCTTCATCTCCATAACTCGATGATTTCTTTAACTATCTCTTACAGAGAAGCTGCTTTGAGAAGGAAGAACAACATACCCCCTATTAAGGTCCTTCTTCCTCTCATATATGCCCCTGTTCTCCCTCTAAGTCAATCACTTCTCTCATTTTTCCCCCTCTTTCAATTTGTTTATTTTTGTTTGGGTGTTTCCCTTTTTCTTTTATTTTTTCAGTTGGTATAGCGCTGCAGCTGAATGATATGTAGTTCTAATTGTTTGAATAAAAAAATTCGGATTTTTTCATCCCTTTGGGACACTTTCCAGAGTCTGGATTAGAATTTCCAATTTTTCAGAGTTGTTAACTTCTTGACACATCTACCTCTTCCACTTGCATTCTCTCTACTGGCTTGCTTGATTTAGGATTAGTTTTCCTTCTTTGCCCAACATTTTTGTCTGCATATGCACAAAGATATATGTAGTTGGCTGTTTTTTTCTATTGGAATAATGCTTTTTTTTCCGTTGTAACATTGCCACTCTACTTAACACCAAATTTCCCCCTTCTCGGTTTCTTTACCCAATCAGATTTAGCATTTTGGTGTTCTCACCTCCTCTTTTTATCATGAATTTGTAGGTGTTCCTCTTGAAATTTTCCTCAAATGTCAGTAACTATCTTTTCCAAAAGAGATCTACATTTGAAGATCTCACTATCCATTTTATGTACGTGTTCCTCTTAAAATTTTCCTCAAATGTTTCCTTTGACGTTTTTCAAGTGATGGGATGTGTTCCAAAATTCTGATTGATGTTTTTTTTTGTACTCATAAATATTTTTATTAGAAGAAATGAAAGGAAGGCATAAAGTCCTCTCGACCATTTCTTCTTCTCTGCAACGTTACACTAAACTTTCACCTTTCATCGGGTAAGAACTTTCTTTTTCTGCATTCTTCCTTCTATTTTCAGTTATTCTAATTTCATGGTTATTCTGAACTTGACATTTCTTTCTCAGGCTATGTTCTTCTCAGATGTCATCTTCTACTCCGGTAAGAACCATTCATTTTGCACCTTTTTTCTGCATTTTGACTTTGGCACACTGATTTCTCCTTTTTTATTTTCGTTATGAGACGACGTGTTCCTCATTGTCCTCTTCCGCTCCGGTAAGAGTCCTCATTTATTTTCCTTCTTTGATCTTTTTCAGTTCCACCTACTGATTTGTCGAACGTTTGATAATAGTTGTTTTGCTATTGAAGTTTTTTTTATTAAATGGGTGCTGATGTCTCCTGAATATAGGCCTTTTATGTGGAGAGGTTAATTTTCTTTGAACAAAAAAAGATACCAGCTCAAACATCTTTGTTCATCTCTTACAAGTTGGTGAGTTCAATGCCTATTCAAATATTTTTAATTTGCAAGTCGCACCCTAATGTGGCCACATATTTATCAATATTTTCCTCTTCCAGGTGTCACTCCAAAGTCCAAAATCATATGGTAAATCTTCATTATTTGCATTGTTCTATGTTTTCTTTATTATAAGAATGAAATCAATGGTCTATAGCTATGGCTTGGATGGTTATTTAGATAAATAGATTTGCATTCTTAGCCATATTATGGCATGTCATTATTAAGCAAATTAGCAAGAAACTAATAAGCTTTGCTTCAGTTTATAATCTCTCTTAATTGTTGAGAAGAACCTTTGTCTCTGTCATGCTCAATAGAATAGGGATAAATATTTGTTCTTAATAGAAATGATTTTGCATTTCAAAGATCATGTAACTTTGGAATCTTACGATTGCTGAATTTCTATATGCATAAAAGGATGTCTATGTACATCTCTAAAATTATATATATATATTGCTTTAAGGATGGAATGGCCAAGACTTCAGTGTGTGATGTGGAAATTGGAAAATTGTGGAGCAATTTACCAGATGATGATATAGACAAACCCGAGGAAGTCAGAGAACAAGTAGGATTGATAATTGTGGTTTTTTCATTCATTACCTGCAAGTTCATTTAGTGATATTAGCAACTTTTCGAGGTGGATTTGGTGAGAGCGCAATGAATGATTTCAAAAATGACATCTTATGAAGTACCCGGTCCCCTGACTCAAGAAGTTCCCCAAGACTATAATCCATTTTATTTTCTCCTCATTTTCTACTGTTATCTCAATTGATTCTCTCCTAATTATTTACACAACCTCTCTTCTACTTTCTATTAAAAATATATTCTTTTCAATTTTGCAGTGAGGAGGCCAAGAATTGCCATATATTTACAAGTTTCAATGCAGAGCTCTCTTATAAGGTCAAAGGTAAAATCTTCTTTTTAATTTACATGTGCTTATTGTGTTTATTGAAAAATTTAGTGGTTAGTGGTTACAGTACATATTAGTAATTAAAATTGGTTAAGGAAATCCATAGGACATGATTAATTAGTTAGGATTTATACAATACTCAAAAAAAATAAAAGTTGACAGTTTAAACATTAAATTTGATATCAATTCCAATAAAACCTTCCCACTACAACAATTACACGTAACTCTCTAATCTAACTCTTTTTCTTCTCTATTTGTGGCCATTTAATACACAAGCTGATTTGTTGTTGAATGTAACAAGAGTGGGAAAGGGAAAGACCTAAGCCAGGTGGTACAACTCCTATTGAAGAGGATGAAGAGGAAGAAGAGAAGGAAGAGGAAAAAGAAAAAGGACGATTCTAAGAAGTAGGACAACAATAGTGTCGTAAATGACTTTTTTTTCCCTTAAACTATCTTGATATGTTACCAAGAGTTACTTGCTATTTTTTTTAAATTAAGGGTATGCTATGAACATCATGTTATTGCATCATAAAGTTTGAGCTTTCTTAGTTTGTCTAGCCACCATTGCAATGCATACCCTTATATTCAAATATTTATTGGGTTATTCATAGTGAATTGACAAAGATACAACTTTATCATTGAAAGGTAGATTTTAACATACCCTAAGAGGTTAACAGTAAACTATATCATTTTTTGTAAGTGGCTAATTAGTGTTTTTTGGTTAAATGGTAAAGTTAGTTTGTGGTTAATTATAAGGATAGTGGTTAACTCAATTTGATGTTTGAAGAAAAAAATATACTCTCTTTTTTTCTTCATTGGAAAACAAGAAAAAATATAACCTAATACAATTTTAGTATTTTTTTATTGGAAAAATACAAAGTTTCAGGATTCTTAAATTTTTCCAAATAGTTTCAAAATAATTATTTCTGAATCAATACAATTAATAGTCTAGAATTCCTAATATTTTTACTCTTATTTTTAGTTTGTTAAATAATTTTATGAGTAAAATATATCTTACTATATATTTAATGATTAAATATATGTGAATATATATGAAGGGCGAAGGTCTGCCTCAAGCGTGTGGCTCTTAACGTTCGCACTCTTCCACTAACCATTTTTCCTACAATTATTTTCCTTTCATTTTTGTAATAAAATACTTATCAGAAATGATCATCTTTTTTGGGTACATGAGAAAAACATAAGAGATGATCAATTAGTTTAAATTTATAGAATATAACAATTAATTTTTTTTAAATAAAGGTGGATGTTTTAACATTAAATTTTATAAAAAAGTTAAAATTAATCATCAAAGTAAATGGTAAATATAAGTTATGATATTGCATAGGATATTATAAATTTTTGAAGTTCTTTAGAATATATCAGTTAATATTAATATTAAAAAATTGAATATGACAAAATTCATTAAACATGATAAAATATTCTGTATTTCTAAAATTTTGGGATTTTTACATTAAATATGACATGAATGCAATAATAAATTTTATATTTTTTTATTTAGTTAATAGTATTTACACATCAAATAAAAATAAAAATATAAGTTACAAAGTCCATAGGACATGATAAATATTTTGAGAGTTATAGACTTATAGTAATATCAGTTACAAAATTTCATAAGACATGGAAACTATTATCAGATTTATAAAATATATAAATAATTATTATTATCATTTTTTATCAATTAAAGTTTGTGAATTTTAACATTAAATTTAATATGAATGCCGCAATAAATTTTCTACTAACCCTTTCACTTACACATTAATAATTTTTTTGCTGTTTAGTTAATATTATTTAACACTAATTAAAAAATTTAATATTAGTTACGCAAATACACATGATATGCTTGATAATTTTATTAGGATTATAGAATATAATAAGTAATATTAATATTAATCTTAATATCATTTCCAAAATTCCATAGGACATATTAAATTATTTTAGATGTATTGGGATTATGATTTAATTAAACCATTGAATTAAATTATACTTATTATAATTTCATCATGATTTTCTTGGCATTAAATTTGTTACAACAAAAGTAGTTGTAACTTTCTTACTCCATGTAGTTATTGTATGAAAAAAATCAATTGATAAAAAAAATCAAATTAATTTATCAAATTATACTAATTATTGTCTCTATTCTTTTCTCATATCTTAGAAATCCAGCGTGTAGATCATAATTTTCAAGGCCCATTCTCAATGTAATCATTCTATTTGTAAAAAATATTAATATAATATTTTTAACATAAAAATTATTAATATAATATTTTTAAATAAAAAATATTAATATAATCATTACTTACTCAAATTTTATTAGTTCATATATAATATTTCATATCAGTTCGAGAGTCTCAAGCTTTTTGCTATATATAATTTATCTTTCAAAAATAAGTTCATCTGTCTAAAATAAATATTTCATTTTTATATAAATACCAAATTAAATAGTTCAACATTGAAATAAACATTAAAAAAACACAAATTAGTATAATTATTTCACTTCTACAAAGGAAATTCATACACAATCAAAAATATAAAAACACTTCAAAATTTACTTTTTCTTATTTCTAAAATCAATTTTAGCATTTAATTCATAAAATTTGTTTTAATAAACCTAAAAAAACATTATTTTATTAAATTTTAACACTATAAGCAAAAAATGAATATTCTCCGTGCAACACACAGGTAATAAATAGTCATGCGATAGACTATGACTCCTGACTAAATATTTTACCATGAGTTTTTATGTAATTTCGTACAATATTTTTTAGGAAATCAAGCATGACTGGTGATTAGTTTTGATCTTAATACTACTCACAAATTATTGAAATGTACTTATTATTATTTAGATCTTATTATTCATGGAATCCCATAGGACAAATATACTTATTTTTCATTAATTAAAATATTAATTAAATATTAATTAATATTAATAATCCTTTAGAAGGGAAGTTGGTGGATCAAATATTAATATAATTCCACTCAAAATATAAAAAATCATATCTAACATTTTTTCCTCTCATCAATTTCATGCTATATCCTTTAACTCTTAACCTAAAATTATTTTTAATGGATTTTATATTAGAGAAAAGGAAAAATACACTGTTTGTGTAAAATTTTTTTACACAGACGTCCAATTGATTTCCACCACATCAGAAACTATAATTGTAATTTAATTAAAATAAATGAAGAATATAAGTATTTATCCCACGTGGAATACAATAATTGGATGACGGTGTAAAACTTTTTTACACCGACAGTGCACATCCATTAAACTCTTTATATTATCTACATCTTATTAATTAGGAAATTTCATAGGGAAAACATAATTAACTTTAACTTATTTAATGAATTAAATATGATTTCACTAAAAAAACCACTAACATTTTCCCCTCCCATCAATGTCATCCTATATCCATTTACTATTCACCATGCAATTAAAAACAAGGGTATTGTTATTGAGACCCCCCCCACGGCTATTTGAACCCACCTTTAAATTGTAAAAACACTTTTTTACGCACTTTTAAAGTGCGCTCATAACACATTTTAGAGGTGCGTCCATAACGCACTTTCAAAGGGCGTTGGTAACGCACTTTCAAAGTGCGTCGGTAACGCACTTTCAAAAACATTTTTAAAGTGCGAGCGAAAATTGAAAATAATTATGCGGGGGTCCAAATAGTCGTCTGGGGGGTCTTTATAACAATTCCCTAAAAACAATGACACACAAAAATTCATGCTACGCTTTAAGGAGATGTATTTTCTATTTTGATTTAATGAAGTTACAAAAATTCATGATGCAGTTTCCAAAAAAAACACACAAAAACTTACAAAAATTATTAATGCTTAAGAAAAAATATTTAAACAAAAGTAAGTATCCACGTGCATCGCACGGGTCAATAATACTAGCACATATCAAATGTAGTTTACAAAGAAGTATTTCGCAATGTCATATGAAGGAGATATTTTTACAAAAAAAAAAATGTGAAATATTATCCTCTCAGCTTTATTCATAATGATTATGTCAAATTGCAAAAAAAATAATATTCTTAGTACATACATGTTACTTCAACTCCCTATTATACACTGTCCAATTGATATAAAAATAATACTAATCTAGCATTTAAAACAACAAGCTACAAAAGATTAAAAAAAAAACAAAAACAAACGAGGAGGGATATACTCACTCCAGGAGTAAGTCACCTAAGTCACTCCAAATCTTTAACCGTTAATTATATTACAATCTAAAGGCTCATATTTATCACTAATTCCCTCACGTGATTTCACAAAACCTGGCACAGGGAGTAACGTCGATAAAATTTTCTCATCCTTGCAGCGCTAAACCAAGCTGTCGAGAGGGTTGATCGATGGCGGAGGTGAATCCTATTTCTCTGCTGCCGCAACCTCCTTCGTCAAGGACTACTATCTCAATCACTCATTCTATGGCTTCAGGTTCCGTTGATGAAACAAAGGTATTCTTATGTAATTTTGGGAAATTGGTATCATTACGTTGATAAATCATCTCTCAAGAATTGTCCTATCATCTTGTTTGATTCTCCTTGGCTGGGCACCATTGTGCAGCGTTACATATCAATATCGTTTTGGGTGTCATGCATTAGGATTTCTCCTTGGCTGGTTTTCGTGTTTTATATCTGTACTGGGAAGGAGATGGTGTTTTGTTAAACATATACTATTTCTAGCCACCACTACTATTTCTAAACTCAAACTAATATTTGTTTTTCTTTTAAATTCAGGGACAACAACTAATGGATGATAATGGTATTGGTTCATCTAGCAAGGATTTTACAACTAGTATACTGGAAACTTCAGATATAGGTGGGGAATTGAATAGCAAACCTGAAATTGGGATGGAATTTGAGTCCATTGAAAAGGTTAGAGAATTTTATAATTCTTTTGCTAAGAAGAATGGTTTTGGAGTACGTGTTCGTTCAAGTAAAAATAAAACAGATACAATTTGTTTATGAACTAATTCTCTAGCTAAATACAAAAAATAGTAGCAAAATACAAAAGTGTTGCTGTCATTAGCTTTCACAATGCAGCACTGTTTCACACATCTAAGTACATAAGCATTGAATTTCTTATGGTCTCTTAATGTCAGTTTGTTGTCTTGATGGAAGTTCTACTCTTTCCTTGCTGGTTCTTCAAGTGGGATTTACTTATTTTGTAATTGATAGCAGCAAATCCAGCAACTTTGCTTCTGTGTTTTAAGCTAAGTCGGTCTCAGCTTCTGTGTTTTATCCTGCACATTCAAAACACAAGAATGAGAGTGTGAATAACTTGTGTATAACTTGATTTATCTATATCATGCAGACTGGAATTTGGGTAAAATTTCAGCTTCAACAGTAACTAATATGTGGAGATATAAAGTACAAACAATCCAATTATGAAATGCATGATGGAATTAGAGCTGCTTCCAGACTAATCAGTTTTAAACACTACAAAGCTCCCATTTGAAATGATAAACATGAATTATGTAGGGGTTAATCAGTTCTGAAACAAAGCACTTCTAATATGCAATGATAAGCACATAATATAGAGGGTTAATTAGTTTTGAAACAGCAGCCCTGCAATGATTTTTTTGGTACCAATAACTACAATTTCTCATTATTCCCCTTTAAAGTGAACTCCTCATCCTAGAGGAATCAAGTCCAAAAAGTGCTGCACAGTTAATCTAGAGTAATGCATTCAAGTACTTGATAAGAAAAATGTTGTATTAAACTCTAATGAAGTGTTTTGATACATGTTATCCTGCAAGTAAGAGAATGGTCTCAACCAGAGAAATAAACATAGAAAGAAAGATGCCCTCCCAACAGATGCCCAAATGACAGCCACTCTCCCAATTTGATTCCAAATATATAAGCTCTTAATGGTACCCTTTGCCCAAAACCGTGAGGGAAAAAGCCAGACACACAATTTAGCATATTGCCTTGAGTGGGTGAAGAATTGAAACCCTTAAAATGGATCCGGCAGCGAGAAAGCCTGCATAGTCCTTTCTATTTCCAATTCACCAAACAGAAGCAATTAGATCTGGCTCTGATGACACCCATGAGAGAAATTGACCTCAAAGGGATAATCGGAATCGATGAAGACACAGAAGCAACTAGAGACAGGGAAGCCCTTATGTGGGGGAAGGGAGTAGCTGCAACCGTCGGTGTCGGTGTCGGTGGGGAACCCTTTCACCCCTTCCTCTGTCAGTCTCTCATGCCGGCGAAGGAGAGCACCGCTGCAACGATGAGAAAATTTTATCGTTTCTCCCTTTGCTAGTTTTTTTGAAATCACGTGAGGGAATTAGTGATGAATATGAGCCTTTAGATTGTAATATAATTAACGGTTAAAGATTTAGAGTGACTTAGGTAACTTACTCCTGAAGTGAGTATATCCCTTCTCTTTTAATAAAAGCATTTCCATAAAGTGTGACAAATTGCACATTGACCAGCGATGCGTCTTGCAAGAAAGATAACCACCCTATGTACAATCGATATTTTCCGCGGGAAATTCCTTCATACCACTATACAAATCATGCCGACCAAGTTGAGTTCAATGATTTACACGTGCGCCATTAAACATAATATCAAGGCCAACTAGTGCAAGCAACAAATTAAAGTGGCTCCTTAGGTAACCAATATCAAATTTCCCCACATATGGACATGTGGCCTGAATTTTTATATATAAGACACAAAACAAAACATTCTCACATGTGTAAAGTATTTGAAAAATAATACCTTCATACTTCAATTCCATCATAAACTGACATACTTTGAGAAAAATAAGAATAAAATTAGCGAAAGAAATCTGAATATGCTAAGTGATACTATAATAGAAAAATATGAGACAAACAGGAAGAAATATTTGATAAAATTGAGATGAAAAAGTAAGTGTGTTTGAATTTCAATTCACCCATGTTACAAAACAGTTTCAACCAAAAACTACAAACTCCAAGCGAGAAAACACGATCTGTTGTAATTAGGAACGAATCCAGAAATTTGATAGTGTGACAGCAATATATATATAATTAAATTGTAATAAAAAAATTAACGTATACTATTAGAAGTTAGAGTTTTTTTTCAACAAAGGGGACACAAGTGAGAGCACTTTATACCAAAGAAACCATCATGAACCACATACTTTCACTTCTCAAATGAGGGCATTTAGGAATGTGGAACACAAGTGAGGACATTTAAAAATGTGAAAACAAGTGATGACATTTTTTATTAAAGGGACCATAAAAAATCTCATACTTTTACTACTCAAATTTTTTCCTAATAATTTTTTTTTTAAATCAAGTGAGGGCACTTGCCTTCATAGTGTTATACTTACACCCCTCACTTGTGGATGACTAAGACAGCATTCACTTAGGTGCAAATCCTCTAAACCGATCAGGAAAATTTTAGATCAATATATAATTAAATTGTAATAAAAAAATTAACGTATACTATTAGAAGTTAGAGTTTTTTTTTCAACAAAGGGGACACAAGTGAGAGCACTTTTTACCAAAGAAACCATCATGAACCACATACTTTCACTTCTCAAATGAGGACATTTAGGAATGTGGAACACAAGTGAGGACATTTAAAAATGTGAAAACAAGTGATGGCATTTTTTTACTAAAGGGACCATAAAAAACCACATACTTTTACTACTCAAATTTTTTCCTAATAATTTTTTTTAAAATCAAGTGAGGGCACTTGCCTTCATAGTGTTATACTTACACCCCTCACTTGTGGATGACTAAGACAGCGTTCACTTAGGTGCAAATCCTCTAAACCAATCAGGAAATTTTAGATCAATATTGAGTCTTGTACCTATTTGAACCAACAAGAACAACTTTAATTTGTAATTTCTACAATACGTATTGGCTATTGTTGTAGGATGAAGGACCAAAAAAAAGGGCAAGAAAGACCAAGGACAAAGATCCGGGTGAGTATTCTCCCTCTCTCCTCTCTCATTGGCTATGTGGTGTTACTGTTATTATTATTAAAAGGTAGTAATGGATCTTTGGTCAGACTGTACAGAGGAGTACATTTCCGGTTCCTTTTTGTAGTAAATGTAAGAAAGAAAGAACACCATGGACTTAGTAGTTAGAACTTAGAAGGGGCCAATCAGATACAGGCGAGATGCATGATATTGGAGCTTTGTTGAACTAGAAATAATATAAAACTTGTGAATGAATTGGCACTTGTTTGGCCAAGTTTAACATGCTTAAAGCCATAAATACATGGTAATAAATTTTTTCAGTGTTCATGTTTTGGTTGATCACAATCTTTTGAAGGCTAGTTTTAAGCAATTACTTTAGATATATATATATTTAGAATAACAATTTGGAGTCCACTTTAGAATTTTTCTTATAATTAGTCTTTCATATAAATTTGGGTTTTGTTGATGCTGTGAAACTGACTCAGACGCATAACCATCAAATAAGTAGAAGAAACTAGACGGACATTGTATGATTATCCTTTTATGATACCTGTCTAAATATGTAAAATAAGCTGTTTCTATCTATGTGTTCTCTTTCAGTTGACTATTCTCTGCATTGAGATCTTTTTTGTCTTAGTAAGTTGGTTGCACATATGAAACTGGCAACCTAACAGGTCTGTAAATTTTTAGGTGAAAAAGTCAAGGCAGAAAGCAAGGATTCCAAGGTGAGTTTTTTCTCATTCTTGGAACTTTATGCCTTTCTTTGTGTGAGTTTAGTGATTAAATCTTCTTGCAGTAGGCTCTTTTTTTTCAACCAAACAATATGCTTTTTTTTCAGGCTTCAAGTTAAAGTTGTAAGATTTTTACTGCCTTACGCTGAAGGATACATTGAGAAGATATGCTGTTTGATTATGATTAGTGTTTTGCCCTATCTTTAGATTGACATTGATTTATGCTATGTCATACGCATTAGATTTAGTTCCATACTTCAATTTAAAATTTCATATGATATTCTTCACTCTAGGGATTGAATTAACATAAACCTCAGCAATATGATTACTTGGTGCTCTTAAACATCTTAGGAAATAAGAAACTTTACAGCTGTATTACAGACAGTTTCCTTTGAGCTGGCAGTTTGACATTTACATAATCAATATAGGTTGAAGATGATGAAGACGATGATGACATTGAAGAATTCTCAAATGCAGCAGAGGTTATTCTTCCTAACTTCATACATGCTTTCACTTACAAGCTGTGTGCCCACACAGATTAGGAATCTAGCAAGAATGGTGCTAACCTTCTGATATACTGATTGTGTTTATCAATGTTCTATTTAGGGTACTGATGCAAGCGATGAAGACTGGGCTGCTTGAGAGTGTGATCTGAGTTGTGGATACTAGGCACATAGATGACAAGGCAAGGTCATGCTAGTAATGTGATGATGCCCTTTGACTTGTTAAGAATTAAGATAGATGAACTGTGAGGACTAAGCTTTGCATACCGGTCAGTTCGGTTGATAATATGAGAGAAGATATACCTTGGGGTTATGATGGAGATAGAATGATACTCGTTCACTGTTAACCAATTCAATATTTATCTCACAGAAGGTAGTCATTACATAGTGTTACACTTTCAAGTATCTTTTGAAGAGGTCTACAAGGATGCATTGACATTAAAGAAGCAAGATTATGGAAATCGAATTTAAACTAGCATGTACTTGTACTTAGATAAAACAAATGAATTAAATTAGTGTCCCTGTTTTTTCAATTGAGTTATGAATGTTCTTGATATTGATGATTGACAATTGTTTATTTCTTCAGTTTTATCAAGTATGAGCTTCGGTTGTTTTTACCCTCTTGTAAAAAAATAGATTTGACAAAAATTCTTTAAAATGCGCTCAACTAACACATGCAAGGGAAGTGCATGTCCTAGGAGATAAGAAGAGAGATGATTAAAAAAGGAGGAAAAGTTGTAAATATTTCAAAAGTAAGGTGCAAATACGTACAGTTTGTTAATTGTTTGGCTTTTGTTCACGAATGAACTTTCAGTTAGTAAGACAAATGAAAGAGACTAGTATATTGCATAAGTAGCAAAAGGATGGATCTTTAGACATACGGAGGCCCCCCCTTTATAGTGGGTGAGCACTCTAACCCTAGCTCTTACGTCTATGACACAGTTTGTTGACTAAAGTGGACATGTTGCGCTAATTAGGATGAATGCCTTGACTTCTCCCTTGATCCTACCATAATTGCAAGGTGTCTAACTGTTTCCGTGATTGAAGGAGATCCGACTGTTTCCGTGATTGAAAGAGATCCGACTGTTATATTGACTCTAGCGTGATTGTGGAAGGATAAGCTCTAGAGTAGTCTGACCGGCCTGCTAAAGGTTCCATGTTCGCCCGACCCAAGTCGTGAGACGGTCCAGCTTGGAATTATGATTCCCTTATTTTTTTTCTTTCTTACCTAAAGTATGGTAATAGCCGTGAGACTAATCACTTGCCACATGGTCAGTGCACTAAGCGGTTGGAGTATGACCAAGAAATGTTTTCCTTTCACACTAGTTGAAAATCTCTTACCACGAGACACGAGTTGAAAATCACGCTACAGCTTGAATTACCTTATATCTATTGTCAAAAGAAACATTAGATCAAATGTTACATGACTTCATGTTTTAACCTTAACCATTCATGATTAGATCAAACAATCATGATTTATAGTCACATTTTCATATAAAAAGATCATTCTCATAAGATACATCCTATATATATAGAGGATGTATTTTTTTTCTTTTTCTTGAACACTTTTTTGATTAAAAAGAATTCAATGGCTTTCTCAAAATTATAAATTCGGGAAGTGTTTCCCTTAAAGCTTTATTTCATCTATGTTTATAATTATAAGATTTTAATAAAATAATGTCTTGCATATTTATTTATATTTCAAACTCTAGGTTTTTGAAATTTTTTTTTTCAAAATTTAAACTTAATAATTATAACTCTAAAAGTCAAAGTTTTCATTGAAAAAAGAACTCATTAAGAAGGAAGAGGCCTCAGTTTAGAATCTCCCAGATTCAATGACAAATTGTGCTATCAGTATAACTCTCCAGGATCAGATGAAAGTTATTGAGATGCCACCAATGTACATGCAATACAGTGAAAAATATGACATGATCAGAGAAAGCATGGTGAGAAAAAAGATGTTTCAGAAACCCCAAATGACCCAATGAAATCCAATCATGCAGATATAGACTTTCTTTCTAATATATCTGATATATTACATACATTAATACCTTTTCTTCATTGTGTGTTTGTTCAACTATGTGGCTAAAGAAGTTTAAAGAGCAAACTTAAGTGATGTTTGACACATTTACAAGGCAGTAACAACTCTCAAACATTATAAACACAAGGAATGCTAGCAACACGCTCGTTTAAACACTCCAACATATTTTGTGTGATTGGTTTATTTCGTAAGAAGACAATATATATTTGGCCGAACTTTTAGAAAAGAGAAAGGATATACTCACTCCAAGAGTAAGTCATCTAAGTCACTCCAAATCTTTAACCATTCATTATATTACAATCTAAAGGCTCATATTCATCACTAATTCCCTCACGTGATTTCACAAAACCTGGCACAGGGAGAAACGTCGATAAAATTTTCTCATCCTTGCAGCGCTAAACCAAGCTGTCGACAGGGTTGATCGATGGCGGAGGTGAATCCTATTTCTCTGCTGCCGCAACCTCCTTCGCCAAGGACTACTATCTCAATCACTCATTCTATGGCTTCAGGTTCCGTTGATGAAACAAAGGTATTCTTATGTAATTTTGGGAAATTGGTATCATTACGTTGATAAATCATCTCTCAAGAATTGTCCTATCATCTTGTTTGATTCTACTTGGCTGGGCACCATTGTGCAGTGTTACATATCAATATCGTTTTGGGTGTCATGCATTAGGATTTCTCCTTGGCTGGTTTTCGTGTTTTATATCTGTACTGGGAGGGAGATGGTGTTTTGTTGCTAAACATATACTATTTCTAGCCACCACTACTATTTCTAAACTCAAACTAATATTTGTTTTTCTTTTAAACTCAGGGCCAACAACTAATGGATGATAATGGTATTGGTTCATCTAGTAAGGATTTTACAACTAGTATACTGGATACTTCAGATATAGGTGGGGAATTGAATAGCAAACCTGAAATTGGGATGGAATTTGAGTCCATTGAAAAGGTTAGAGAATTTTATAATTCTTTTGCTAAGAAGAATGGTTTTGGAGTACGTGTTCGTTCAAGTAAACCAAAGAGAGCAGTTTTGGTATGTTGCAATGAAGGTCAACATAAAGTGAAGATCTCAAGAACTGAAGAAATTCAAGATAGCACTAATCAAACTAAAAGAAAGTGCTCAACTATCCGAAGTGGTTGTGAGGCTTCACTTATTGTTTCAAGAGGCACAACCGAAAGTAAGTGGATGATAAAGTCTTTTAACAATGATCATAATCATATCATGGTTAGTCCCAAAAGTGTGTCCTATATGAGGTGCCATAAAAAGATGAGTGTAGCAGCAAAGAGTCTTGTTGAAAAATTTGAAGAAGAAGGCATACCGACTGGAAAGGTTGCTGCAATTTTTAATGATGGTGACTCAACTTTCACTAATAGGGATTGTTGGAATTACATTAGAAATGTTCGGAGAAAGAATTTAGATGTTGGAGATGCTCAAGCTGTTTTCGATTATTGTAAACGGAAACAAGTAGAAAATTCTAACTTTTTCTATGCAATCCAATGTGATGAAGATTCTCGGATGGTGAACTTGTTTTGGATGGATGCTAGATCACGATTATCTTACCAACTCTTTGGGGATGTCATCACTTTTGATACCACTTATAAAACTAATAAGTATAGTATGCCGTTTGCTCCATTTGTTGGGTTGAATAATCACTCTCAGTCTATTTTATATGGTTGTGTTTTACTACAAGATGAATCAGAGGCTTCTTTTGTGTGGTTGTTTAAAACATGGCTTCAAGCAATGGGTGGAAAAAAACCTATATCTATCATAACTGATCAAGATTTAGCTATGAAAGCTGCTTTGGCAAAAGTCTTTCCAGAAAGTCGTCACCGCCTGTGTTTGTGGCATATTATAAAGAAGTTTCCTGAGAAGTTAGCTCACATATATCACAAACAATCTATTTTCAAGCGAGATATGAAAAGATGCATTCGAGGTTCACATAGCATTCAAAGTTTTGAAGAAGAATGGATGCGCATAATGGTCGAGTATAACTTGAAGGAAAATGAATGGCTTCAAGGGTTATATAAGATTAGAGAATCTTGGATACCAATTTATAACAGGAGTACATTCTTTGCTGGAATGAATACTACTCAAAGAAGTGAAAGTATTAATGCTTTCTTTGATTCTTTTGTTGATGCATCAACAAAATTACAAGAATTTGTGTTGACGTTTGAGAAAGCTGTTGAAAGTCGCTTAGAGGCAGAACGAAAGGAAAATTATGAATCAAGGCATAAGTCTCGTATTTTGAGTACGGGTCAAAACTTGAGGAGCATGCGGCATCTATATACACCAGAAATATTTTTGCTAAATTTAAAGGTGAGCTAGAGAAAATCAACCGATTCACTAGACATAAGATTAGAAGAGATGGGCCTAAATATGTGTATCAGGTGTCCAACTGCTATGATGCTCGAGATACTTTCACTGTTGATATAGACTTAGACTCACAGATTGCTAAATGTGGCTGTGAACTATATGAATTTATGGGGATATTGTGCCGACACATACTAGTAAGTTTCCAAGCAAAGGGAGTTGTTCAGATTCCTAGTCATTTTATTATGGAACGATGGACTAAGGATGCTAACAGAGGTCTTGAAGACACTTATAATGATAATGATTTGGGTGAAAAATCTGATACATTAAAGATTTTAAGAAGGGTGCATGTGCAACGAGAAGCAAGTTTTTTAGCTGATCTAGCAGAAGAGTCTGAGGAAGCATACAATTTCATTATTTCAGAAATGAAGCAAACTCATAAGTCAGCTGCTGCAATGAAAACAAGTGAAGGAGTAGCACTTTTGGAGTCAAGCGAGAAGAATGTAAATCAAGTTTGCTCATCTGAGCAAGTGAGTGAACCACCACAACTGACTATTGGAAACCCGCATGTATCACAAACAAAGGGGAGAAAGAAGGATGGAGGAAAAATGACTCAAAATGGCAGATTTAAGAGTGGACTTGAAGTGTCACTTAATAAATCAGTTGTCAAAAGGAAAGCATGTCATGAATGCGGGGAGCACGGTCACAATAGCAGAACTTGCAAGAAAAGAAATCAAAATGATTAATGGATACATGTAAGTATTCTCACTTTTAAATATTTTCCCTTAACTTATAGTTAAACTTACAGTTATCATAACAAACTAATATTGCATTTGTGACTATGCAGAACCGTTGTGATCAATTGCCCCTATTCTATTTATCCCCTTGAGTTGGCAGATTTGATGAAGGTAGCTGATTGTAATTTGTGTTGTCTCGTGGCAAATGGTCTTGGATGTTGGAGGATTTTGGCTATCTGTTTTGTCTTTGACAGACAAGTAAAAACCAGCAAGTTTCTTTTTTGGCAAAACCTTACAACGAGAAGTGCTGCGTGGATCTGTTTAGTTGGCTCTTAGTGAGCATTTGAAGTGTAGTGTGCTGTTTTTTGTGCTCTCTTTCAGAGGGATGGAGGGTTGGATTAGAATTATGTATTAGGCTTCACTCTGTAGCAGTTAATTATGTTACTATGTTAGAATTATGGCAAATTGCAATGAATAATTAGCAGGCTGTGTTCCTTATCTTGTAAACTCTTACTATATCGTGTTTGTCAGTTTGGTACTTTTCTTTTGGCAAGTGGTAATGAACATGCTGTTTTGGCTCTTTTAGTACTAGTAACTTGTACAATTGTTCAATCAAATGACAATTAAGAAATAGTTGTCGTATAATATTAATAATGTAAAAATCTCTTACAATGCAAAAAATAAAACAGATTCAATTTGTTTATGAACTAATTCTCTAGCTAAATACAAAAATAGTAGCAAAATACAAAAGTGTTGCTGTCATTAGCTTTCACAATGCAGCACTGTTTCACACATCTAAGTACATAAGCATTGAATTTCTTATGGTCTCTTAATGTCAGTTTGTTGTCTTGATGGAAGTTCTACTCTTTCCTTGCTGGTTCTTCAAGTGGGATTTACTTATTTTGTAATTGATAGCAGCAAATCCAGCAACTTTGCTTCTGTGTTTTAAGCTAAGTCGATCTCAGCTTATGTGTTTTATCCTGCACATTCAAAACACAAGAATGAGAGTGTGAATAACTTGTGTATAACTTGATTTATCAATATCATGCAGACTGGAATTTGGGTAAAATTTCAGCTTCAAAAGTAACTAATATGTGGAGATACAAAGTACAAACCGTCCAATTTTGAAATGCATGATGGAATTAGAGCTGCTTCCGGACTAATCAGTTTTAAACACTACAAAGCTCTCATTTGAAATGATAAACGTGAATTATGTAGGGGTTAATCAGTTCTGAAACAAAGCACTTCTAATATGCAATGATAAGCACATAATATAGAGGGTTAATTAGTTTTGAAACAGCAGCCCTGCAATGATTTTTTTGGTACCAATAACTACAATTTCTCATTATTCCCCTTTAAAGTGAACTCCTCATCCTAGAGGAATCAAGTCCAAAAAGTGCTGCACAGTTAATCTAGAGTAATGCATTCAAGTACTTGATAAGAAAAATGTTGTATTAAACTCTAATGAAGTGTTTTGATACATGTTATCCTGCAAGTAAGATAATGGTCTCAACCAGAGAAATAAACATAGAAAGAAAGATACCCTCCCAACAGATGCCCAAATGACAGCCACTCTCCCAATTTGATTCCAATATATAAGTTCTTAATGGTACCCTTAAGGAATGTGTCCCACCCAATTCAATGTTGCAGAATCTGTACCAGCACTTGATAAAACCGTGAGGGAAAAAGCCAGACACACAATTCAGCATATTGCCTTGAGTGGGTGAAGAATTGAAACCCTTAAAATGGATCCGGCAGCGAGAAAGCCTGCATAGTCCTTTCTATTTCCAATTCACCAAACATAAGCAATTAGATCTGGCTCTCATGACACCCATGAGAGAAATTGTCCTCAAAGGGATAATCGGAATCGTTGAAGACACAGAAGCAACGAGAGACAGGGAAGCCCTTATGTGGGGGAAGGGAGTAGCTGCAACCGTTGGTGTCGGTGTCAGTGGGGAACCCTTTCACCCCTTCCTCTGTCAGTCTCTCATGCCGGCGAAGGAGAGCACCGCTGCAACGATGAGAAAATTTTATCGTTTCTCCCTTTGTCAGTTTTTTTTAAATCACGTGAGGGAATTAGTGATGAATATGAGCCTTTAGATTGTAATATAATTAACGGTTAAAGATTTGGAGTGACTTAGGTGACTTACTCCTGGAGTGAGTATATCCCTCCTCGACATTTGTTGAAAAGTAAACAAATCAGATAGAATATACAGAAGAGTGTGTCTAAAAGAGTGTGTTGCTAGCATATTTCTAAAAATATACAAACTTAATTCAAACATGACCTTAATTCCCTAAGAAAGTATCAACCCTTTGATTTGTGGCCCTTGAGAAGAACCTCATGCAAATTGGTGGCTTAACTCCAACAAGAGCAAGTACTGAAGCAGGAAGTGTCCATATTCCATCCCCACATATCAAACCAGAAGCTACAGCTGGTCCAAATGCATCTGCCTTAGCCTTGTCAACCTTTTCCCAGACATATAATATAAAACTTCCAACACACATGTCAATGGCAAAGTAAGGCCCTATGTAAAAAGGAATTGTCATAGCCATTGGAAGTGGTATGAACCTCCCTCTCTTGCCCATTAAATCTTTAATCAAGTTTATCACAACGGCAGCACCAAGGAAGTTATAACATAGCATCAGGCAATTTTTGGGTAGCGAACCAAAGCCTTGTACCCCAAGTATGGCCATGTTGCGGAACACAATTGCATTTGGGGCAGGGTACTCACTTTTATGTGTCCCAAGGTCAGGAAAGGCCTTGTAGAAAATCCAAAAGACACAAGGAGAAATCACACATCCCATAGCTGTTCCAAGTATTTGGCTCACAAACATGGAGCGCGGTGAAGAAAGGGTAAGGTAGCCGGTCTTGAAGTCCTGCATCAGGTCAGAGGCGGTGGAAACGATGTTCATCATCACTCCACAGGCTGCTAGGCTAGCAAGAACTCCACCGTGTGATGCACCGGCCCACGCTCCGATTGTGAAGATGGCGAGCTTCCCGTAGGTGGATACTAGGGACCAGTCTGTTAGCCCGCAACCATAAGCATTGCAGAATGCTAAGGTGGGAGCAACTAGGTAGATAACAAGAATGTAATACCATTTTAGCTGGGGAAAGAAGTGTGGAAGAGTGGCGGTTGAGATGGCAGCAATAGCAACATAGCCTCCAACTGCAAACCATGGTGGAATCTGATCTTTAAGAAAGAATTGCTGGCGGCGCTGGTCATCGTAAGTTAGCTGACTCGAGGGAGAGTCCTGATCAGCGACAGGAAGAACATTCTCCCTTTGTTTCTCCTTGATTTGATAATACAAACCCAATAAGGTATGAGATAGCACCTTTAGGAAGTTGTATAAACCATCTCCCAGGATCATGGCTATGGCTATAAATACCTGAACTCAAGATGTAAGGAGAATCCTATTAATTGATATACCTTAGAAACTATGCAAAATAATGTGACTCTATAGGTGCTTTGCATCAGGAAACTTACCCTATATATATCCTTGGATTCCTTGAAGGCTACTGTCACCGAGGCCCTTATCGTACCAGTGACCCTCTTGATTTTCTATGAGAGGCCACATTACTCCCCAAGAAAGAATTCCTCCAAGGAGCGCTGAGATATTTATGATATATGGGCAAATCATTCCCACTCCAACATAGATTGCAGCAAAATCAAAATAAAACCTGCAAATAAGTAAAGATTAGATTGACACTTGCAAATTAGTTGGACTAATCTGAAGTTCATATTAATGCACGTTTTTATCTTAGAATAAAATCCACCTATGCTGTGTCATAGTCGGTCTAAGCCAGGATAAAGGTGGAATGCTATGTTTGGCTTGTGGCAGACAATGTTAAACTGGTTGTATCTTCAAAATGGATCATCTGATTCATATAACCGACTTCACTAAGTGGGATAAATTTCTTGTTTATGTTTAATTATGTTTTAACTCAGGAAACATAAATTTGATTTAAAATGAAGGGATGTGATGTGATATGAAAACGTACTTGTTTTCAAATGCTTTGAGCCCCAGTGAGGGGAAGGCTTGGAATCCACATCCATCAGAAGCAGTGTAGAACCATTGAAAGAAACCCCAGAAGAAGCTCAATCCAAAGAATTTTCCCAACACTTTCACCTGCTTCTTGGAAGAGTGGAAAAGAAGCAGTAAATTAGTACGATGGATGTCTAACTCCTCATGCACTCACTTCTAGTAACATGGCGTCTGCTACAGTGCTTACTTTGCTAGTTTGGCTCCTTGAGGAGTGTGGAAGCTGTTGATGAGATGGGCAGTTGCTGTACCACTTGGATATGCCAATTTGAAGTTTATGACCATAATCTACATCCAATAGTAGAGGCAACAAATTAATCAAGACTGTGGCATGGCAAGGGATACTGATAAATAATTGCTAGAGGTAAAGCAGTAAGAATAAATCATGGCTTAATTGCAACTTTGGTCCCTGACGTTTACCAATTCCACAATTTTAGTCCCCCACCTAATTTAATTACACAAATGGTCCCTGACTTTGCTGGCAGTCTACAACGTTGATCCTACCGTTTGTTTGTTAATGGAGGAGGTTTACGTGGATGGTCACTTAGCTGATGTGGAAGTTGAATTGGAGAGTGAAAGCGACCAACAACTGATTCAACCTTCTTGCTCGCCTCTAGGGACTCGTTCGTTCTTTATCTCTTCCCTCTTCGCTAAATCTCAAGCTTCGAAACATCTTCCTCATGGTACTCTGTTTTTCAAGGAGGAAGAGGGTAGAAGATGACCGTTGCAGGTCTCACGTGCAACTCACGTGCTTCCCTCTCTCTTCAGTCCTTCTTTCTCACTCTCCAATTGGACATTCATGTAAGCCTCCTCTGTTAACAAATAAACGGCAGGACCAACATTGCAGACGGGCAGCAAAGTTAGGGACCATACGTGTAATTAAATTAGGTAGGGGACTAAAATTGTGGAATTGGTAAACGTCAGGGACCAAAGTTGCAATTAAGCCATAAATCATTTTATTACTTAAAAATAAGTTTCAGCAATGATTTTCAAAGACTGAAAAATGCAAAGGTAAAAAAATGATTCTATGATTCGATTGATTCTGAAGCCAAAATCAATCATGGAGAGAAGCTTTTGTGAGTAGCTTCTAGGTGCCAAAACTGAGTCTGTAAAAAGAAAAGTTGATCCAAGCCTCATCAAGTTTTCTAAATTATTAATATATTCATTTATGGATACTGAAGTCTCAATATTTCAAGAATGTGTCATTACCTTTCTTAGAGGTACAACTGAGAAGAGGCCAAGAAAGCTAACAACAAAGAGAAAAGCAATGATCCACCCTAATTTTGGGTCCTTAAAATCACTGGTGTCTGAGGATTGCTTGGCTACATGCTCACTCATTGCAAAGAGGTAACTCCCAAATCCTCCTGTCATGACAAGAAAATTTTCATTTAATCAATCATCATAACATCAATAAAAAACTGTTTCTTGATCATAACCAGCTTAGGTTTCCTTTCACATTTATAACCTCAAAAACTCATTCTAGAGTTTCCCTTCTAAAATTCCAATTTTCTTAAATTACTATGACACACTCACCATACCAATGGTTAAACATCTTTGTGCTGGTATTTCCACTTAGATTTTATCTGTTGATTATTTTTTTTTTTCAAAATGATTGAACAGGGAGCAAATGATTTGATTTTCTTCAGGAGAAATCAAATTAATAGTCAATTTAACACTAGAAAACATGCTTAGCTCAAATTAGCATCCTGTAGAATCTAAAACAGGGTCGAAAATCCAATTATTCAAAACTTCTTGTCAATTTCAATTCGAGAAGCATGCTAGCTAGATTAACATGTTTAGAAATCCTTCTACAATCGAGTCTAAACCCAAAATTAATTATGCGGAGAAGCTTCCTTGAGTAGCTTCTAGGTGCCAGAATTGATTCTGACGAAAAATAAGTTGATAGAAACATGCTATAATCAATCCCAGATCATATTTAAACCCACGAACCAAAAAAAGGGGTCACAGTAATCACTGAAAAAAACATAGCAATAAGAACAGATTGAGAAAGATAAAGAGTGATGAAACAGAGAAGGTAAGATAAGGTTACCACTATAGGTGGTCTAAATTGGCACTTGAAAAGACCTTAGGTGAAGTACTCTATGTTTGTATATGGCTTAGTTCTATCATTTTGTGTTTTTTCCACATGAAGCTCTATTTGACTATTCTTTGGCATCTAACAATTGGTGGCTTAGAAAGGTCTGAGCGACACGTGAGTTGCATGGATTTTTTCCATGCAATAGTATTTATCTTCTATTGGCACCATACAATATTACAATTTACTAATTCTTTTATTTTTTCTTTCCATAATAATTGTATTATTAAAAGGGAGAGATATCATCCATTGGATTCATGGTTTATCAATTGATGAACTACTTCCAAGACCTAGGAATCTAAGTAAGATGGTCTTACTGCTAACCTTATTTGAAAATCTTTTATAATATTATTTCAGTTTGACGCATCATATACTAATTAGAGAACTTGATCCAAGTGAGTAGGTTTTATTTTTAATATTTGGCATGTAGAAAATTCCAACTGAGTGACTTTAAAAGTATTGGCAGTTACCATGGAATGTGAGGTTCAGAGGTACTCTCCTTAGGGACCCTTCTCCTATAGTCCAGCTATCTCCCTTACAAAACATCATATATAAATAGTTTCCAAGACCTTGAAACAGTCCAACTAGTAAGTGAGATGCCAGCTCCCCTCCTTTGCAATCAAAACATTTTCCAAAGACTAAAAAATAGCCAATCCTTACAGCACCAGACACCTAGAGAATTTAGAATTCTCAGAATCTGGATCAGCCATATCAAAATAAGTCACAGTGCATCAAGACAAGAGCATGGATCATAGATGGAAAATGAGAAATTTCCAGCCTTAGCCCTTAGCCACAGCCAAGCCTTAAATTGTGCCTTCTCAAAGACTTCATTGGAATCAAAGTCCTCTCCCCTAAACACTGGAGTTCCTCCCCATCCATATCTGCCATATAACTGCAACCCAAATTACCCAGCATCCTCTCCTTCGTGGACGCCACATAGGGGGAAGTTGCAAAAAGTTGTCCTTAATTAGCATCATCATGGAGCACAATTTCATACCCCTGTTAGGAGAAATAGAAAAGATGAAGAGAGAGCATAAGAGAAAGATGTGCTAGGGTTTCATTGGAGGCAAACAATAATCTAAGAGTATTACAATAAGAGACAAAGCAGAGTATAAATAGGTCAAGAGTAAAAGACTATACTACCCATAAATCCTAAATATTAAAATAATGTAATATTATCTAACATCCCCCCTCAAACTCACGATGCATCAACAGGAACAGGAAGCATCGAGAGTTTGCCAATCAAGAAACGAAAACGCCTAGCAGAATGAGACTTAGTAAATAGGTCAGCAAGCTGCATGGAGGAGGACACAAAGGGCAAGGTGATAGTCCCCTGCTGAAAATGATGTCTAGTGAAATGACAATCAATCTCAATGTGTTTGGTGCGTTCATGAAAGACTGAGTTGCGAGTAATCTGGATGGCACTCATATTATCACAACTAGTGTAGTGGCCCGTGCCATGCACGGGGAGTGTTTTTCTTAAAATAAATTTTAATTTTAATCATTTCTTATTTTTTTTATTTTTTTATAATATACATACCAAAATATATTAAATTTATATAATTTGTTTGGAAATATATTTAATAAAAATATGTTTTCAAAAAAAATATTTAATGAAAATATGAAATTTTACCTTAACTGAGGCCCTGTTGGGGCTTTCTACGGTGTAATTTAAACATAATTAAATGTAATGTATAAAGTTTAATTTTGATGCACTAACTGTGTCAATTTGTTTTACACCGTCAACCAGCAATCCAATTTCAAAGATTTGTCATGTCAGTCAATTTAATTAAATAAAAATTTCATCTTTCTCATTCAAGAGATCTGATTGATTGACGGTGTAAAACAACTTTACACCACCGGTGTATGTAACTTTCTCTCTCTCTCTATATATAAGTATATATATAATTCTCGTGTGATTTATTAGATTATTATAATTTTATATATTTTTTTTCTCCACAAATTATATAAAAAAATGAAAAATTGTTGAAATTATATCATAAATTCTTTATATTCTTATTTTTAATATGAAAATAACTTCATGTAAAATATTCCCATGTGAACTTTATATCTTATAATTTAAACACAAAATAAATGTAAAATACCCCCTTGTGAACTTTCAAATTCTCATACAATATATTAGATTATTATACTTTTATTAATATTCATTCATAAAAATTTATAAAAAGTACTCATATTATATTCTCTATTCTTAGCTTAAATGTTAAAATATTTTCATTTAAAATATTACTTAGTGTGGTGGCATTTTCCCGTACAACATATTTTCACTGTCATGTTTTTATTCCTTTTTATATATTTACTCTTAAGATTATTTTAATAATTATGAAAAAAATTCTTAAAATATAAAAAAATTATATTAGTTTTAACATAATTTTGTTTTCATTAAAATTGTTCATCTCGTGGGAACTTTTAATATATCTAATTATTGTGTCCTCTGATTCAAGTACTATCTCACCCTTCATCTCACTCAACCCTTATGTCTCTTAGCTCTTACCACTTAAGTTGATCCTTTGTGATGGATGATGCATGAATAAGCAAACTTATGAAATGTCCGAAGACAACGAAAAACAATATAGGTATTAATTCTGATTTAAAAGTCTTCCATAGACATGTGAATTTATGAGGGCTGAGGTAGGTATGAAATGGTGGAGGTCTCTAAGCTAGATAAGGAAATGACAACTAATTGATTACCTTAGGGTGAAGGACTCTATGTTCATGGCAAAAACAATCTTTAGAACTATAATATGTCATCAGTCTCCAAAGGCTAGCTCAAGTAGTAAGAGTTAGAGGACATAAGGGTTGGATGAGATGAAGGGTGAAAAGTCTAAGGTTCGAACCCTAAGGAGTGCTTAATTTACTAACATTACTAACAACTAACATTTGCCAATAAAAAAACTATAATACATCATCTAATATATTAGTTCAAATGGAGGAGGGGGGTTTAAAGTTTCGTGCAGAATTTTGTGATCATTTGTAATCTTAAATAAATTTTAGAAAAATTGTAATAGTAGGTTAAGATCAACCCCCCTAGCGGCATTTCTTATAAATTTGATTAAATTCATCATTGTAAAGAAAAGCTATGAAAATACCAGTTCACAATTTGTAGATCATGATTATTATATAACATGCAAGGAAGGTGGACTCGTGATATTAGTTATTTGGTTTGGATCTTGAAATAAAACAACACATGCATAGATTCAAGGTGCTACAAAGGGTAGAATACAACACTGATATAGTATATTGATTTAATAAAACTTTCTCATTATTTGCAGTTGAATAAGTATGCTTAGTAGGGAGTTCTAGCACAGGAAAAATTAACTACAAACTCACTATGAAGGTAGTTGACATAATGAGTTCTTACTTGTTGTTACTTGGTTTTTAGCATGAATTAAGCTATGCCAAAGCCAAGTTAATGGGGTCAGGGGTAATGATACTCATTTAGGCATAGAATAATATGGTAGATTATTATCAATAAGAGTTGTAATAGATAATCATAGATAAATTACTAACAATATAGATGAAAACATGTTGCAAAGGCATGGGCAGATTTCATTGAAAGAGATTCATTAATAAACCACACTGATTACTTTGGTTCTAGGAGAAGGGACTAAATTTACATGATAATAGCTTTTCATTGTAAAATAAAGAAACAAAAATACAACAATTTATATGCTAATCGTTGAAATCCTACACTTAAACAGACCCTAATACAAATACTTCAAGCCTTCCTAAATTAAGCCAAGAAAGTCCCAAGTATTGAAATCATTCCTAGTTCACCAAGACACATAAGTGTAGCAGTGTAGCTCATTGAATAAAGTTTCAAGGTTATCCTCCAATGTTACATCATTCATCATTGCTGAAAACCTGAACAACAATGAATAACAACAGGGAAATATAGCATTGGACAAATCCCAACTTTGAACATTCACAGTTCACAAAATAATAGTCAAGGGAATAAAAAATGAACCAAAAGGTACATCAAAGAAAGTTTAAAGTAGAATCCAACATATTTAGATTCCAGAAACAATAGGATGAGTCTAGCATTTTATAAGCAATATCTGGGAAAGACACAAATGAAGAAGGATTAGCAGTGATAACTAACTTGCTCATAAACCAGCAGTATCTTCCTTTCAAATTGGACACTGATTATGAACTCGTGTCTGATTATTTGATAACCTTCAGTGTTAGCAGCTACTGAGAAAGTCGTGAAATAGTGCACCAGATCTTCCCTTAGTACAACTCAAACTTTTTAACCAAAGACTCCATCGCCGAGGCCGGTATTTTGTCACTCTGTTAGAGAAATGTAGTTAGTAATGAAGTAAAGTTGTACATGTAAAGACATGTAAAATACTTATATACATAATATAAACTTGATTAGAGATTTCAACGGGAACATAGTCAGGTGATTACATGGATAGCCAAGCGATACATATACGGTGCAACAAACATGATAACGGTAAACTTAGACAACAGATGGAAGGTCTAGAACACGAAAATATGACAAAACACAAAGACACCCAATAGGACCACTACTAAATCTTTTAAGCTACATGGCCAATAGCAACATCAACTACATTGAAATTAGTATCATTAAACTTAATCTTGAGAATATCTCCAGCTTGAAGGCTATGCATGGCACAAAACCGTAAATTAACAATTAATTTTCGGCATTAGCCTAAGAATTGTAGAGTACCTATGTAAAGTTCAAACTCATTAAATTGAACAGAATGGTTTCTTCCAAACAATAATTCTGCTCCTAGTTTCCTGCCAAGTCTCGGAGGCATCTCTCCTGTGAGCTTGTTGCTTTCCAACTACACCAAACTGGCATAAAATCATTCCTGTACATAGCAGGATCAAATCACAGTTTTCATCAATAGGATCAAATCATTGATTTTATTAATTATAAAAATTATTATAGGAATGCCTAGTTCAGTAAAAATATCACAACCATAGTAAAATTACTTATCCCATGCTCACCTTTTTCATCTTATGCTTTATTTTCCTTTGTTGATTGTTTCTCTCCTGCAGGCTGCAGCATTAGAAGCAATATTCACTTTAGGTTAATTCTTTAGCTACTGCCCACTGAATCAAAGGAAAACAGATTAAGCAAAGGTAGCAAAGACAGTACTTTCAACTACATTCACCATATCAAAATAAGCATCTTAATAGACCATAAGACAAATTTAAGCAAAAGACAATAATTTTCTATTATATTGTAAGTTCTTAACCTTTCCATAACAAACTCACCCACAAAATAATCAATATTTTCATCTATACCCATAGCTATAAATTCATTGGTAGACCTCATATCATCTAGATTATCTTGGCTTTGCCCGTAGCCAAAAGCAACATAGGTTGCGGGCCAATACAATCAGGAGGTGCTTGTTTTGAACCTAACACAGTAGCATCCCATGCTTCCTTTGCTATTATTCTCTACTACCAAGAAATTTGAATTTCAAATTTGAAAAGAAGTGCATATCAAGGAGGATTCTTGGAGAAGGAAGATGCTCAGAGAAAATCAAGAGCCAAAACAAAATGAACATATGGCATGTTCTGGAGGAGAGTTATACAGGTTTCTCAGAAGTCGGAAGTAAGCTCATACTTGTGTACATTGCGTCCAGAAAACATGTGTGGGAAGCCATGTGTGTGGCGAACACATCAGTTCACGCCCAATACTTGCATTTAAGAAGAGATGCTTATCTCCATACAATACAATAATTAGACAAATCAATCTTCTAATTGTCATTCTCTTCTTAACTATTATTCCTCCCTTGATAAAAAAAAAGCATAACAATCTTAGCCTTCTATAGGTTCTAACAATTTAGGCATGCTTATATGACAACCATATTCTCAAGAAGGCTATCTTATACACATTTCTGTCACGTCTTCTCTTGTAAGTATTTCAAGTGGCTCTTCCATAAAAGAAAATAATCTGAAGAAGCAAGTCAGCTTTGATAGAGCTAAAGTGACACAAAGATTGAGCAAAAACCTTTCTAATAACTTCTTAACATGATAAAGTGTCATATGCTCTAGCTACTTCCATTCCTCTAGCCATAGTCACAGCATCTACATTTGTTCTTCCTATCTCCTTGCCTGCTCCATTTATCACAACTTGTTCCACAAATAGGTGTTAAAGCACTTTTAGTTTTTGTTTACTGAATCAAATAGTTAAGTTTCAAAAATCAATTCAGCTTGGTATTTATGTTGCAAACGCCTTCAGTTTAGAACGTGTTGCACATACACATGGTAGCAATGCTCATATTTTGCTACCTAATAGGAAAATGAGTAAAACATGGTTTATGTGTTTATTTCTAAAATATGTATTTCTTGACATTTGAAAATCACAATAGCTAAATATAATAAGCCTTAATGTGTTGAAGTATATGGGCACCCAAGAAAGAGAAACAAAGAAAACATTGTATGATAAGGCTAAGAAATGAAGTTAGTCCCTGATAGCAACTTTGAAAGCAAGCTTCCTGAAAGAAATCTAGAGCAAAATAAATACTCAAGAGCGCAGAACAAATAGAGAATATGTATATTTGGAACTTAGCAAAACCCCATAATGATAGCACACCAAAAATATAAAAAGCCAAGCAAAAATTGTAACTCCAAAGCAATACTGCGTACCAACAATGTCTTGGATAACCACTTAAGAGACTACAGAAGTGAACTGCTTAGTAAACTATATCAAAATTAATCTATGATGGAAACTTGAAGGAAACCCATAAAGCTTTGGCATTAAAACTTAATTTGAATAAAAACAGTTATCAGTAAAGGAAACCCCCAAACTTCAGCAAATCGTGGCACTAAAATTCTTATATCAAAATTCAAATAGCACAATAAATTTTCTTTCAGCTTAGAGCTTCTGTTCCAAACTAATGTTACTGAATCAAGAACCATAATAATTCAATCCTCTTCTCTATATAACTTCGACCAACCATCCTGCACTAACCCTAATACCCATTATCTTACTGAATCAAGAACCATAATCATTCAAAGAAAGTCTCTTCAGTTAAGTGCTTCCTAATGTTATTCTTCAATTCACTGATAATACAGAAAAACCATGCATCAGAACTCACATATCATAATCTTAAATGAAATGGTAAAAAAAATTGATAAAACTTCCTACTTACCCAAAACATGTATCATATCCTCCTCTTTGGCCAATCTCCACATCACCTGAAATAAGTTCAAACTAAAATGAGTTGCCGTATCCTTCTATTCCAATTCAAAAGAAGCTAGAATCAGATATGAGAATAAGGAGGAGGAACACATACTTTCAGAATACATCCTTCACTCTTGCCGACAAACCCTCGTTGTCTTACTCTTTAATCTTTATCACTAAGACTCACCCTGTTAAATAAATTCATGAATCATGATAAAATGGTGAAGACTGCCTTCAGATTTCACAATTATGTAGTACAGAAGCACATAAAGAGATTAAAAAATTCATATATGATGCAAATAGAATATAGAAGAAGCTACTCTTCGAACAGAAAGTAAAGAGATGAAAAATAGAGCAAGCTTCATCAAACCCACCCAGATCCTCCCTGCCATGAATCGATGTCCTCTGATCATGAAGCCTCCACTGTTATAAAACCTCAATCTCTCCGATTCAGACTCCATCTCCAATCTCCATAGCCTTTACCCTCGAAAATCCAGAGCATCCCCCTTCCGCAACCGTCGTCGCCACGTCCAACTCTGTCTTCAAAATATCCGCCAAGAGGAGAGGAAGTGATTCACAATCAGTGCTTTCATTCATCCCTATTTGTAGTATGTTCAATAAGGCTGAATGCAACTATTTCAAATTTCAAATAGAGTTCAGAGCCTCAGAGGCATCTGCAATAGATAGGGTAGGACTGGTGATGGAAAAGAAAAGTAGGCTAGTGTTTGTATCAGACACGCAAAGCAACCCTCATAATTAACACATGTTGTATTCTCTATTTTTGCTCTCTGGTAATTGGATCAAGTGGGCGGTTTGGGTAAACACTTGCACCTGCCACCTGGTGAACCAGTTCAATTTGAAACAAAGCATGCTGGTAGGCGGTTTGGGGCGGTTAGAGAGAAAGTAGGGCATGATAACCTATATCTAGCCTAGGTTTATTTTTTAAATACAGTCTGGAACAGATAAATGACAGATTTTTTTTTTTAAATCAATTTACACTAATCTTTCAAAAAAAATTCCACACTAAAACATACTTTTTGAATTCACTCATAAATGAGTATTCAACTTAATTAAGAAAAAGAACGTTAGAAGTGATAACCTTTCAATTTCTTTGTTTTTATTAAATATAAATAAATGACCTTATATTGCAACACATGCTGATTTCTTTTTCAAATATAGCCTGGATGATGACAGATTTTTTTTTTAAACAACACACGTTGATTGGCTCTCATGGACGGTTAGAGATAAAGTAGGGAATGATAACCTAAACCTAGATTTAAAAAGCTGTTTGTTATTTTATTTTATTTTCAAACACAGCCTGGAAATATTGCAACACATGCTGAAGCTACCACGTGTCCAGCTCCAATCTTTGCTAAAAATAGTAATCATAATTTCTTTTAGAATTTTTTTTAATGTTTCTGCATACATGGCGCAAGATTGGGGGTGGTTCCAATAGTATGACGTGGCAAACTTTCCTTCTAATGGGTTCTCTTTTTATTTATATTGAGATTGAGATACATAGGAGTAGGTGCAGAGAGGGAGACACCCATGGATGCAAGGAGCCAACGCAACCAAACAATTTCTGCAGTAGTGGATGCCATGGCACGATATTCAGCTTCAGTAGAAGATCGAGAGACAACAACTTGCTTCTTACTTTTCCAAGAAATAAGAGAATCTCCAAGGAAAATGCAAAAACCAGTTGTAGATTTTCGATCAGAGGGAGAACCAGCCCAATCAGCATCAGAGTAAGCATGCAGCTCCAATGAGGAAGAAGAGGGGAATAAGAGGCTTTGAAACTGAGTGCCCCGAAGATAACGAAGAATGCGAAGAATAGCTGCCCAATGAACTGTAGTAGGGGAGGAAACAAACTGACTAACAACATGCACTGCATAGGCAATGTCGGGTCTAGTAATGGTAAGATACACCAAGCTGCCAACAAGAGTGCGATACAAAGTATGATCTTCCAAAGGGACACCATCAGATGAGTTGTATCGAGTATTCATTTCAAGAGGAGTGTCAACTGTTCGAGTATCAGAGAGACGAGCTTGTGCAAGAATGGTGGCAATATACTTAGATTGAGAGAGGAGATAGCCTCGAGGGGAATAGTCAACCTCAATTCCCAGAAAGTAACGAAGAGTCCCCAAATCTTTCATCTCAAATTGTTTAGCCAATTGAAGTTTCAAATTCGTAATCCCAACAACATCATCCCCAGTAATAATCATATCATCAACATAAAGAGATAGCAAAATACGACTATGAGGAGAGCATTTGACAAACAATGCAGAGTCATGTGGGCTGGAGGTGAAACCAAGTGATTCAATCACAATGGAAAACTTCTCAAACCAAGCACGAGGGGCTTGTTTAAGCCCGTAGAGAGCCTTCTTCAATTTGCAAACTTCACCTGGATTATGAGAAACACCTGGTGGTGGTACCATATAAACCTCTTCCTGTAGATCACCATTCAAGAATGCATTTTTAACATCTAGTTGGGAAATATGCCACTGACGAACAGACGCAACTGCAATAAGGGTCCGAATAGTGGTCATTTTAGCAACAGGAGCAAAGGTTTCTTCATAATCCATACCATACTGCTGAGAAAACCCCTTAGCAACTAAACGAGCTTTGTATCTCTCAATTGACCCATCAGACTTGGTTTTGATCTTATAAACCCAACGAGAACCAATTGCAGTTTTTCCTGGTGGAAGAGAGACAAGTTCCCAAGTATTTGTCTTATGTAGAGCAAAGAGTTCTTCTTCCATAGCCTGCTGCCAACAAGGATCAAGAATTGCCTCTTTATAGGAGGAGGGCTCAGACAAGCTATGAACGGAGGTTAAAAATGAAGCAAATGAAGTGGAATAGAGAGAATAAACAAAATCAGGCTTTTGAGTGGACTTACGATCACGTTGAGGACGATGAGGTTGAGGATCTACAATCTCAGAAGCTTCTTGGGGAGGCATGGGTGCAGATGAAGCTTCAGAAGTAGCATAACTACTAGTGTCGACTCTGCAAAGCTCAACATGAGAATTAGTTTGACTACTGGGAACAAGGGGAGCATCTGTGATGACCGAATCTGTAGAAAAAGGATCAATGCGAATGAGATCAGATTTGGTAAGATCATGGGTACTAGAAGGAACAGTGTAAAAAGGAATATGTTCAAGAAACACGACATGGCGAGAGACATACAATTTTTTACTTGTAGGGTCATAACAACGATAACCCTTTTGACCATCACCATACCCAAGAAAGACACAAATTGATGAAATTTGGACTTTGGAGAATTCCTCTGTCAACTTTTCCTTTATCAGATTGAGACCTAAAGCGAACTTCTTCAGCTATCAATTCACTAACCACTGAATCAACAGATGGAAGAGGATTACGATGCAGAATTGACCCACGTATCCCCTCAAAATCATTCCGAAGAGCCATTAAAAATTGAACTAGACGTTGTTCCTCTCTACGTTTAGTGTACGATGCAAAAGCACTCAGTTCTGCAGATTCAGTGAGAGCCAACTGGTCCCAGAGGTCAGACATAGCAGAATAGAACTCTTGAATGCTCATGTTATCTTGTTGAAGAGCCCGAATGTCAATTTCCAGCTGATATTGTTTGGCAAAATTAGACTGCGCATACAACTTTTTCAAATGATCCCAAACCTCCTTCGCTGTTTCAAATTTTGCTAACTGGAAGCCAATAGACTGCATAACAGAATTATTAATCCAAGTAATAATCTTTGAATTATTTGCTTCCCAAGATTCGAGCTCCGTTTCATATTTTCCATCTTTCTTGTCTTTTGGTGTTTGAGAAGTTCTAGAAACATAAGCCCACATTCTTTTGCCTTTCAAAAAATTCTTTAGTACATAGCTCCAATACGGATAGTTTTTACCATTCAATTGCACACTAATAGCTTGAAGGGAATCATCCTTTTCACCAGCCATTGCAAATAGAGATGAACAAGTACAAATAAAAGAGAAGAGTAAGTGTTACCCGATTTAAAGGCAAAATTTAATGCAAGAGAGTGACCAACAAAGAAGCAACACAGCAACAAGTGGATCACAAGGTTCCTACAGCACGGTAATTCCAATATGCCCAATACTCCAGCATGTAACAACTTGCGTAACCAACCAAAAGAAAATCACAAGGTTCCAATATCAATTTCAAGGCAAATTAAAATCACGTGGTGGAGCATATATCAGAGGTGCAACAAATTAAAGCTTCAAATCACGTGGTGCAGTGGCAAGACAATTGAATCTTCAAATAACTAATATTATGGACCAGCTTTGCTCAGAAACACCACCAGATCTCCAAGAATCAAACTAGCTCTAGATACCATGTTAGGAGAAATAGAAAAGATGAAGAGAGAGCATAAGAGAAAGATGTGCTAGGGTTTCATTGGAGACAAACAATAATCTAAGAGTATTACAATAAGAGACAAAGCAGAGTATAAATAGGTCAAGAGTAAAAGACTATACTACCCATAAATCCTAAAATTAAAATAATGTAATATTATCTAACAACCCCAACCAAGTATTTATTTTTTACCACACCTTCCATGATTGGGGGCAAGAGAAAAACAAATGAGATGTAGATTCAGTAGAAGAAGAACAAAGTTCACATATACCATCTATTGCAACATTTCTCCATATCAAATTTTCTTTAGTTTGGACACGGTCAATCATAGTTTTTCATCCCAAAGCAACAGCGTTTGAATGGGCTGGGGTCCACGAAGAAAGTTCACACATGTTTGTGGGTATAAATTCCACCCCCCTCTCTTTATCTTCAGTTTTATCACTTATGAGCTTTCTTAACCTCCTGTATGTAAGGAGAACTTAGGCAGTTAAGTTTGTTGAGTACCACACTGAGTGAGAAAGGGCTTAAAGGCGAGATACTCTTTCGCATTATCGGTTTGGAAGGCTTTAATCTTGACATCAAACTGATTTTCAGAAAGGGTTTTAAAACTTTGAAAAGCTGCAAGAGCCTGTGACTTATGATGCAGTAAAAACAGCCAGCTATACCTAGAGAATGCATCCACAAAGACTATATAATATCTCTCACCAGTCCTTGAAGGCATTGGGGAAGGCCCCCAAATATCAGAATAAACCAATTCAAGAGGCTTACGGTAAACAGAAAGAGAAGATAAAAAAGGTAGTTGATGAGACTTTGCCAAGCAACATGATTCACAAACAACACTGATTTTATTCAATGACAAAGAAGGATTACATTGCTTGAGTACATGGCTTACAATCTTCTGTGAAGCACGTCCTAACCGAGAATGCCAGAGTCTAAAATCTATGTCAGCCTGAGTACATTTATTTGAAGAAAAAACAGAAACAGACAAAGCAGATGCAGGACTGGAAGAAGAAAACAATGCAGAATTTGAAAGTGTTGAAGCAGAATGCAAGTTCACTTTGTGAAGAAGGTTGTCAAAAGCATATAGACCATTCCTAAGTGTTCCTTGGAGAAGAGTCTCCTCGGTTTCCTGAGATTTCACAAGACAAGAGTCAGAGTGAAATTCAAAGAAAACATTATTCTGCTTACAGAATTGTGAAACACTCAACAGGTTTTTGCACACACCAGGAACATGAAGCAAATTATTCAAAACAAGAGGAAAAGAAGTAGAAGAGGATCGAAAAGAAGTATTGCCAACATGCTTAATAGGTTTACCTGCACCATTACCAAATTGAACCATTTCATGACCAGTGTAAGGAACCTTGTGATGCAAATTGCTAAGATCAGAAGTCATGTGGTTTGTTGCGCCAGAATTGGGATACCATACTGGATCAAGCACGGTTGAAGGTTCAAGCAAATTGCTAAGATCAAAAGGCAAACTTAATTATTTTTTTGCAATTAATTAAGGAATCCAACGAACCAATGTTCCAGTATATGTGGAGTATTTTAAGAACTTCCTGCAATTTGGATTCTAAATAACGTGCTGCTGCATAATTCAAGATGCCCGGTAAGAATTTTTCAGCTGTCAACCTTCCTCTTTGGTGCTCTTAGGAACGAAAAAGAAAGAATTAGATTTTGCCATGAAGTGAAGTGAAGTTTTTGTAGAATGATTGATCTACTTACTTCAACATCTGATCTCATGTGAACATACTATAAACGAGTCAACTCAGTATTAACATCATCCTCTTCAAGTGGTGCCAAGTTCAAGTCTAAAGGATTCGTGAATCGGATATCCTTCGTGTTTTGCTCTTTCCATACATGGATTCCAATTCCACAATCTAAGCCACTGTCAGTCCTAACCTCCACATGGTTCCACCCATTTTCTATAAGTATATATTTATCCTTGTCTGTTAGGCGTAGCCTACTAAGACACGTATGACCCCAATCTACTCGGAAACGGTGCATACTTGGGTACCCATAAAATCAAACGAGTGTAGGCTACTGGAGTGTAGTGTACCAATAATCTTTGTCCACTTAATTTGACGTGAATAAGTAAGAGCTGACTGGATTCTTTTTTACCCTATTTACATTATCACCCCAGTTGAATTTTAATATACTAAATATGTCCAATGTTTTTTATAATTACGTCTGTAAATTTAGTTTTTAACCACAGTTTTAAGGGTTCCATTATTTGCTTCCATCGCTGCACATAAAAATAGGAAAATTGTTTGATGTTCTTCAAACCCAGTAATTGTAATCCTTACAAATTAGGCCCAAAGATGCCAGTCTGCCTTCCACCGTGAAGCCACCACGCCGCCGGAGATGCCAGGCTGCCACCGCGACCAGGAACGCCCTGTGCGTCCTCTCTGCTCTGTTCTTCTCTTTCTCCCTCACAATCTCCTTCTCTTATCCTTCAGATCAACTCCTAGCCACTGCGAGTTACTTCTCCCCGGAACCGGCGCCGCCATTCTCCCTCATCACTGATCTCCTCTTTGCCCTCTTCTCCTTCGCTTCTCTCCCTCTGTTTCGACGTCACCACGCCGCACACCGTGCTCAGGGCTACCACCACCAAAGGCTGCGGGATTCTTCACGGAGCACTCTCTTCGCTGCCGCGAACGGCGTGGCCGGGCCGCCCAGATCTCTCTCTCTCTCTCTCCTCTGCGTGTGCCCTGTTTTTGTTTTCCTCTTTCCTTCCTTTACTTCATCTCCGTTTTTTTGGCCTTGTGTAATAGAGAAGAACTATTCATCTATTGGAAAAATTTCAACTTTTTTACCTATTTGCTTTTCCCCTATTACGGTTATTGGCAGAACAAAGAGAGAAGAAAAATTGTAACTTTACGGATTATATTGGTACTTTTGTGTTTGGAAGTGAATGAAAAAATGTAAAAGATTTTGGGTTTGTGCTTACTTCGACTCCGTCAGTCCTGTGCCAAGATTTGTTTTTTTAACCCTAAACCAGTTGCCAAACGAAGAACAGATGTGAAAGTAGTCAAGTAGATGAAAAAATTATCTGAAAAAATTAATCTAACAAAATGACTGAATTCGGAAAAAAAAGTTTTGGGATTAGTTTATAATTACAATAAACTTACAGGGTTTATTCAGAGTTTTAACAAGTCCGCAATATTATTAATCAATAAATCCAAGTGTATTTTTTCTATTGGTACATGTCACTCCTGTATTTAACCCATAATTTATTTGCTTGTACCGGAGGAAATGCCCTCGGAAACGGTCACACGAATAGCAATTGATGAAGGAATCTACAAATAAATAATTATGACCAGGCACATTTGGCGAAGGCATACATAGTAAGATGCAAGGGAAGTTGTTACGAAACCAGAAAGAAACTGACTGAGATCGACCCTTGTTCTGGTACTCAAACCACTCTAGAATCGTTTCTCCTTCTAAGTTTTGCAAATGAAGACGAATGTCTACAGCCTCATGCAGTTCCTGATTTAGCGTAGAACATTAATAATGATGAAATCCTCCATGCGAGTGGAGATGAAATCCTGGTCGAGAGCGACTGCACGAGAGTTCTGATTGTCCTCAAACATAGAAGCTATACGGTTCCAAGTAGCCATAGCAGTAGAACCTTTCTCCATAACAGTGGAGAGAAGGTCGAAGGAGATGGTGGAATAAATCCACTGTTTGACGGTAGAGTCAAGAGTGGCCCACCGAGCATAGGAAGCATCGGTGCGCGCATGAGGCTCCATGTCAGCTTGAGGAATGATGTGGTGGAGCACCTGAGTGGCGTGAGCATGAGTCTCAAACAATTCAGCCCACATAGCATAATGATCCTTGTCTATCTCGAGTTTAAAAGGAATGTTGTTTTTGATATTGGTGACAGCAAGGGCCGGATGGAAATCCGACTTGGCAGGGGAGGACGTCGGCGGCGCCGTCGGCGGGGGAACCATAGTGGTGTCGCCAATTGGAGAACCCGTGGTAGAATCAGTATCAGCCATTGAGCCTGCTGCAAATAAAGAAGATGGGAATAATAATAAAAATATGGGGTTTTGTTTTTTTTTTTTTTTTTTTTTTTTTTTTTGAAGGTTTGGGTGGCAACCGGTCTGGGGAGAACCGGTCTGGGCGAACCGGTTTGGGCCGGTCCGGTTCGCTGAAGTGGGGCTTGGAAAACGGGTCAGACGGGTTTGATGGACCCGGATCTGAAGCTGTCGGGTAGGAGAAGACAACGGGCAAGGGGCGAAGCGGCAGGCTTGGGCAGGGGTCGCGGCGGCAAGGACGGCTGTCGGCGGCGGCGATCCAGGAGCGGTGTGGCCTTAGAGAGTGGCGGCGCGACGGAGGCGCTGGAAGAGGGACAGAAACGCGAGAGTGAAGATGCTCTCCAAGGGACGACGGCGCTGCGGGCAGAGGCAGGGAGGAGGCACGCGGTGGTGCAGAGCGGCGGCGCGAGGGAGGGCGCGGCGGCTGGAGAAAGGGGCGGCGGCGGCAGCACAATGGAAGAAGTGGTGCGGCGGCGGGTAGGAGTGAAGGGGCGGAAGCAGTTAAGGGTGAAAGAAAGAAGCAGGAAATTAGAAAAAAAATTAGGTCAGAAAAGTGGATCTGAACCTGCTCAATGATACCATGAAGGAAATCAATTCCGTGAGTATTATTGATAATGAAATACCCTATATATACAACTTACCTAGTTGACTAACAATAAATATTAAACCCTAATTACAGGCGTAATTACAAAGAGAATAAATAATATCCTATTCTATCACATAACAAATCAAATCAAAAACTAACCTGCCTCATCAACATGCTTCTACAACTAGAACTCAAGGATCGACATCCTCTTACATATAACTCGGTTAATCTTGGCAAAATCCCTTCAAAAATCTCACTTAGTTGCTCGCAATAAGCCAAGGTAAGCCTCTAAAAAAAGCGACATTCTTTGATGCATTCAGGTACAGTTGTGAGTGAACAATGCTTTAGGCACAACTCTTTCAAGTTAGGAAACAACGAGGGAACAGATACTAAATATTCATCTGACAGGTCGCACTTTTCGAGAGTAAGATATTTTAATTTTGAAGGCAAAAGCATGGAACTCTCTCTTTCATTCAAGTTAGGAAACAACGTGGGAACTAATGCCATAGCTCCCCCATCCATCACTTCTTCACTCCAACTCTCGTCCTCCTCTTCCAATATCCACTGCTGCCTGATTTTGAGCCATACTAGTTGTGGCATCGTGACTAAGCTCCTTGATGGCAGCAAGTGATAAACTGTCATTGAATCAAGTCGAGTAAGATTTTCAACTGAATGTGGAAATTTGCTTATGTTAGTGCAGCCCAAATCAAGTTCGTATATATTTTTCATCTGGTCCAATATTTCTGGAAAACTCTCAAGACTTGAACAACATCTAAGCTTGAGTTCTTTAAGAGAGGGCAGCTTTAGGGGAGGAAAACTCCTAAGCTGGGAGCAATAATCAGCATCCAAGATTTTAAGCTTGTCCAACAACCCAACGGAACAGTCAATAGTGATTAATTTTGAACAATGTACAAATGAAAACTCTTCTAAATTTGGGAGACCAGATAGGTTAGGTATATGTGTTAATGATGCACACCGATTGAGATTTAAAACTTTCATAGTCACGAACTTCTGATAAAAAGAAAAGAAAGAAAGAAAAATAAGAATCAAATGAATATTAGTGATGTATCATACACAAGAAGATCAAGGATATGAAATCATTATCATACTTGCCTTTGATGATCTTAGCAACTCAAAGGACACCAAGCTACTCTCAAGTAATTTGCATATGGAGAGTTTCTTTGGATAAAAGTCACTTGGTAAACGTTGTGAAGGATATTTCCACCACTCTAATACTCTTAAACTATTTGGAAGATGCTCTGGACCTTTAGAAAAATGATTTTTTCTAATAATAAGTGTTTTGAGTTTTTTCATCTTCTTGAAAACCTCTCCATCCCAATCCACATCTTCAGATGACGGGAAATCTAGATGTATCATTTCAATTTTGCTTGTTCCCTTAAAAAAAGACAAATCAATCAAAATGAATACATATACGTTAGGACATTAACACAAGTTCTTAGAGACCTGCAAATATTATAAAGCGGGAAAATGGTAATATAAACATTAGTAGCTTTGAATAATCAAAAAGGCTAAATCAATATTAAAGATAAACAACCAAATCATCCATACTAGACTTACCGTATTTTCTTCCAAAACTTCAAATATATCTTCAAGAGACCATAGCCTACTGCGGTTTCCAGGCTCTTTTGGTGATTCTTGTCGCACAATTTCTTTACCCATATCCTCAATTAAGTCATGTAGTGTCACTTTTTCAGTCAAACCAGTATTCTTTATGAGAGACTTTTGAACCAACACTCTAATGTGATTTGCTATGGAGAAACCATAATGAGCAGAAAGTATGTCCTTGAACTCTTCCAACTTATATCCTTTGAAGCAACAAGCAATGTCTAGGAAAACATTCTTCTCTTCTTCCTCCAAAGAATCAAAGCTCACTTCAAGTATCTTTTGGATGTCTCTAGGTGGAATCCTTCTATATTGTTCTAATGTCGATTCCCATTCTTCCCTTGTTTTACCAAACAAGTTAGAACTTATTACTTCCAAAGCTAATGGAAGGCCGGAAGCGTAACTCAATGCTTGGTTCAGTAAGTCCTCATAACTTGAATTAACTTCCTGGTTTTTAAAAGCTTTCCACTTGAACAATTCGGTAGCATGTTCCTTCTTCAACTCTTTCACTTTGTATGTTCTTTCAACCCCATGGCATGCTAGCAATTGTTGGTTTCGAGTCGTGATGATGACTCTACTACCAGGACCAAGCCAATTAGGTCTTCCAATAACATGATTTAATTGCTCCTACTTGTCAACATCATCTAGAATCAGAAGAACCATTTTTTGTTGGAGCCGATGTTGTATTATTGAACTTCCATGCTTGACACTTGTTATCTCAATTTCCTTCTCTCCAAGGACAGCCAAAAGAAGAGTCTTTTGGAGATGTAGTAACCCATGTTTGTTTGAATTTTCTCTAACATTCTCCAAAAAACATAAACCTTCAAAATGGTCAGCAATGGAATTGTAAACTGCTAGAGCAAGTGTTGTTTTACCAATTCCACCTATTCCATGGATCCCTACCATGTGAACTCTATCAATAGACCCAACATCCAAAAGTGAAACTACTTGTCGCACTTGTGACTCTAGTCCAATCGGGTAATCAGCAATAGGTAAAGCAACACGATTAATCTTTCTCGAAACTTCATTAACAATCTTTCCGATAAACTCGTGTTCATATCCATCTTTGTCCAATAAGAGAAGTGAAGTTTGTGTAAAGTCATAATAGTGCATCATGTTCATGTTTTTATTATTTATTCACTATAACTAAATTTTTGTAATAATTAGACAATATCTAAAACGCAAGGAAATCAGTATATGAAACACACCCATGTTTGAAATGCCAGCCTGACAAATCAGCCACTTGTTGTAGAGCTGTCCTCCATTTTTGCAACTTGTCCTTGTTATCTATGAACATCTCCGTATGCAGGATCATTGCTTCTCCGAATGTTCCTTTCAGCTTCCGTACATCAGAAGGATCCACATCATAAAATACTAGCCAAACGAGATGTCTCTCTTCTTGAGAGCAGTCAAGAATCTTGGAAAGCTCATCTAAGCAAAACGAGGAAGATGCATAGTCCTTAGAGAGGACAATGATGAAAATCCTGGACTTTTCAATGGCCTTCTCAAGTGATGGTGTGATTTCGTCCCCTTTGTAAAGCTCCTCATCATCAATGAAGGTGTGAATTCCCTTATCAGTTAGAGCTTTGTAAAGATTGCCGGTAAAACCATAGCGGGTATCAAAACCCCTGAAGCTGATGAACACATCAAATGTGAATGCATAGGTGATGGAAGAGGAGGAGGAGGATGATGGTAGCAAAGCCATGATAAAAGAAGGCTTGGAATGATAAGTGTGGAATATGAATGGTTTGTGTGAGTGAGTCTCGAAAATCAAACAAAGTATGGTAGCAACATGTTGCAGAAATTCACAGGAAATTTGTTCTCTTCACACGCTTTGTATTATTAACCCAATAACGACGTCCATTATTTTACTTTAATATCGATTTCATCAAATAGTAATAAAGTATTGTAAGTCATGTGAACAATTGAACAAAGCAAGCAAATCGACATGAGATTTATAAGACAAAAAGGACAAAGAGATCTAATATATAGAAGCTAAATAAGAAGTGTAAAAAAATATCTAGGAGGGTGATGCTTGGAATTACAGAATTAAAAGTTTGAGTTGTAAAATTGTCTCACGCGACTTAGTCTTTTCTTGTTCTTCACTTAGGAATTTGGAATTGTGGAGAGACTAACAAATAAATAAAGAGAGGAGGAGAGAGGTATGACTTATGAGAGATAGAGAAATAGTCTGATGGAGATACACTGATAGGTGCAATCTCCCTTGTATTTATAATATTAGGAGAATGGTCTAGAACAAGTATATAAATGAGCTTGGTCGATGACGGACATCCAAATATTCATAACAAAATGTACTATGTAAATACATACAATTTTTTAATTGTTGGGCTTGGAATTATGATTCCCTTATATATATTCTTAACTAAGGTATCTCCATAGCTGATAGTCGTGAGACTAATCATTCGTTCCACAATCAGGGCACTAAGCGGTATGAGATTGATTAAGAAGTGTTTTCCGTTCACACGAATTGAAAATCTCTCTACCGCTTGAATTCCCTTATATCTACTGTCAAGTGAACACTAGATCAAACATCACATGACATAATATTTTGATCTTAACTATTCTTGATTAGATCAAACGGTCGCGATTTATTCTCATATTAAAGGATCATTCTCATAATATACTGTTGGAATCAAGTTTTAGAGTTAAGTCCCACATCGGATAAGTCAAGGTAAGAGGAAGAGTTTATAAGGAGATGGACCCATAAACCTAATGCCTTAAGGTTTTGGGTTAAGATGTGGTGTCCCAGATCTCCTTAGTGTCTCCCCTCGGACTTGGCCCATGGGTCCTCGCCGTGACCCTCCCCAACAAGTGGTATCAGAGCCGATGGTTCGTGTGACCATGACGGCTCCTTGTGTCGAAAGTCTTCCTAGCAGTGTGGCTAGGCGGCGGGTTCCGTTGAGCAGCGAACGGCGGTGCAAGGTGGATAGCTTCCGCAGACGGGAGGACCATGGGTGATGTGGTTGAGGGACTCACACTTGAGGGGGAGATTGTTGGAATCAAGTGTTAGAGTTAAGTCCCACATCGGATAAGTCAAGGTAAGAAGAAGAGTTTATAAGGAGATGGACCCATAAACCTAATGCCTTTTGGTTTTGGGTTAAGATGTGGTGTCCTAGATCTCCTTGGTGTCTCCCCTCGGACTTGGTCCATGGGTCATCGCCGTGACCCTCCCCAACATATACATCACATAATATCAAGTCTGGCATGTTAGTTGCACTTTTCAAATTTTTTTTTAGAGTACATTTTTTATCAAAAAAAAAAAGTCAAAGGCTTCCATAAGATAAATTCATGTTTGCATAATTATTTATTTTTCAAACTCTGGATTTTGAAGTTTTTTCTTCCAAAATTTAAACTTAATTATAACTCTAAAAGTCCAAGTTTTGAAAGAAAAAAGAACTCGTTAAGAAGAAAAAAGTCTCACTTCAGAATCTCTCAGATTCAATGACAAATTGTGCCATCAGTATGACTCTCCAGTCAGATGATAGTTTATTGAGATGCCACCAATGTACATGCAATACAATGAAAAATATGACATGATCAGAGAAAGCATGGTGAGAAAAAAGATGTTTCAGAAGCCCGAAATGACACAATGAAATCCAATCATGCAGATATATACTTTCTTTGTCATACATCTAATATATTACATACATTAATACCTTCTCTTCATTGGGTTTTGTTCAACTATGTGGCTAAAGAAGTTGAAAAGAGCAAACTTAAGTGAAGTTTGACACATTTACAAGGCAGTAACAGCTCTCAAATATTAAAAAGACAAGGAACGCTAGCAACACGCTCGTGTAAACACTCTCTCCAACATATTTTGTGTGATTGATTTTGTAAGAAGACAATATATTTGGCCAAACTTTTAGAAAATGTATTGACATTTGGAAAAGTAAACTAATCAAATAGAGTGTACAGAAGAGTGTGCCTAAAATAGTGTTGCTAGCATTTTTCTAAAAAGATACAAACCTAATCCAAACCCAATCCAAACTTGACCTTAATTCCCTAAGAATGTATCAACCCTTTGATTTGTGGCCCTTGAGAAGAACCTCATGCAAATTGGTGGCTTAACTCCAACAAGAGCAAGTACTGAAGCAGGAAGTGTCCATATTCCATCCCCACATATCAAACCAGAAGCTACAGCTGGTCCAAATGCATCTGCCTTAGCCTTGTCAACCTTTTCCCAGACATATAATATAAAACTTCCAACACACATGTCAATGGCAAAGTAAGGCCCTATGTAGAAAGGAATTGCCATAGCCATTGGAAGTGGTATGAACCTCCCTCTCTTGCCCATTAAATCTTTAATCAAGTTTATCACAATGGCGGCACCAAAGAATATATAACATAGCATGAGGCAATTTTTCGGTAGCGAACTGAAGCCTTGTACCCCAAGTATGGCCATGTTGCGGTACACAATCGCATATGGGGCAGGGTACTCACTTTTATGTGTCCCAAGGTCAGGAAAGGCCTTGTAGAAAATCCAAAAGACACAAGGAGAAATCACACATCCCATAGCTGTTCCAAGTATTTGGCTCACAAACATGGAGCGCGGTGAAGACAGCGTAAGGTAGCCGGTCTTGAAGTCCTGCATCAGGTCAGAGGCGGTGGAAACGATGTTCATCATCACGCCACAGGCTGCAAGGCTAGCAAGAACTCCACCGTGTGATGCACCGGCCCACGCTCCGATTGTGAAGATGGCGAGCTTTCCATAGGTGGCTGCTAGGGACCAGTCTGTTAGCCCGCAACCATAAGCATTGCAGAATGCTAAGGTGGGAGCAACTAGGTAGATAACTAGAATGTAATACCATTTTAGCTGGGGAAAGAGGTGTGGCAGAGTGGCGGTTGAGATAGCAGCAATAGCAACATAGCCTCAAACTGCAAACCATGGGAGAATCTGATCTTTAAGAAAGAATTGCTGGCGGCGCTGGTCATCGTAAGTTAGCTGACTCGAGGGAGAATCGTGATCAGCGACCGGAAGAACATTCTCCCTTTGTTTCTCCATGATTTGATAATACAAACCCATTAAGGTATGAGTTAGCACCTTTACGAAGTTGTATAAACCGTCACCCAGGATCATGGCTATGGCTATAAATACCTGAACTCAAGATGTAAGGTGAATCCAATTAATTGATATACCTTAGAAACTATGCAAAATAATGTGACTCTATAGGTGCTTTGCATCAGGAAACTTACCCTATATCCTTGGATTCCATGAAGGCTACCGTCACCGAGGCCCTTATCGTACCAGTGACCCTCTTGATTTTCTATGAGAGGCCACATTACTCCCCAAGAAAGAATTCCTCCAAGGAGCACTGATATATTTATGATATATGGGCAAATCATTCCCACTCCAACATAGATTGCAGCAAAATCAAAATAAAACCTGCAAATAAGTCAAGATTAGATTAAAACATACAAATTAGAACTGGACTAATCTCAAGTATCTTGCAATCAGATTAATGCACGTTTTTATATTAGGATAAAATCCGCATATGCTGTGTCAAAGTCAGTCCTAAGCCCAGATAAAGGTGGAATGGTGTGTTAGGCTTGTGGCAGCCAATGTTAAACTGGATGTATTTTCAACATGGATCATGTGATTCATATAGCCGACTTCACTTAGTGGGATAAATTTTGTTAATGTTTTTTATTATGTTATATCTTAGGACACATAAATTTGATTTAAAATGAAGGATGTGATGTGATAAGAGAAGACAGGTAACATACCTGTTTTCAAATGCTTTGAGCCCCAGTGAGGGAAAGGCTTGAAATCCACAAGAATCAGAAGCAGTGTAGAACCATTGAAAGAAACCCCAGAAGAAGCTCAATCCAAAGAATTTTCCCAACACTCTCACCTGCTTCCTGGAAGAGTAGAAAAGAAACAGTAAATTAGCGTGATGGATGTCTAACTCCTCATGCACTCACTTTGCATGGAGTCTGCTATATAGTGCTCACTTTGCTAGTTTGGCTCCTTAAGGAGTGTGGAAGCTGTTGATGAGATGAGCAGTTGCAGTACCACTTGGATATGTCAATTTGAATTTTATGACCATAATCTACATCCAATAGCAGAAGCAAAAAATTAATCAAAGACTGTTGCATGGCAAGGGATACTGATAAATAATTTCTAGAGGTAAAGCAGTAAAGATATATCATTTTATTACTTAAAAATAAGTTTCTGCAATGATTTTCCAAGACTGAAAAATGCGAAAAAAATGATTCTATGATTCGATTGAATCTGAAGCCAAAATCAATTATGGAGAGGAGCTTTTGTGAGTAGCTTCTAAGTGCCAAAACTGAGTCTGTAAAAAGAAAAGTTGATTTAAGCATCATCAAGTTTTCTAAATTAATAACATATTCATTTATGGATACTGCAGTATCAATATTTCAAGAATGTGTCATTACCTTTCTTAGAGGTACAACTGAGAAGAGGCCAAGAAAGCTAACAACAAAGAGAAAAGCAATGATCCACCCTAATTTTGGGTCCTTAAAATCACTGGTGTCTGAGGATTGCTTGGCTACATGCTCACTCATTGCAAAGAGGTAACTCCCAAATCCTCCTGTCATGACAAGAAAATTTTCATTTAAGTGAGTCAATCATCATGACATCAATAAAAAACTGTTTCTTGGTCATAACCAGCTTAGGTTTCCTTTCACATTTATAACATCAAAATCTCATTCTAGAGTTTCCTTTCTAAAATTCCAATTTTCTTAAATTACTATGACATAAATTTCAGCAAGATTAAACAGTTTCATTTCAAGGTGAGATACAATACATTCAAATGATACAAAACAGATGATCTTGTAAAAAAGTAATTATGAGATAAGAAAAAGTAAATTGAAACTTTAGCTCAGCACCAAAAAAACAAAAAAAAAAACAATAAAAACTTTACCTGATGAAGTTGATAAAAGACATCAACTTCTTATTCAATGTCATGCGAAAAGTAAAAGAGAAAGCGATATTAAATTAATTTCCAACTGTTGCTGAAGTTCAAATAATAATACATTGACTTATAAACAGTCATTTTCACTATTAATACTGAAAAATTAGTTTGATTTGGCTTCTATGCTTCCTGCCTTGGGACATTTTTTCTAATAATTAATACAGCCCAAAATTTTCCAAATTTGCCGGTATGAGTTGAAGTTTGAAAACAAAAGCTGCATCTTTCAAGACAGGATGAAATGGGTGACTTTTCAGCTCTTCTCCTGTTGCTATTTATCAAAAGTGACAGAACTTGTCATCAATCATATGCCCAGGCTGTGATCAAAGGGACTGCAAAACACAATGAGAGAAATGGTGGAAAATCAGAGACTGCAAACACAGAAGGAAATAAGGTGATGGCAGGATTGGAATTGTGGTGTGGCCCAGAATTACCTAAGGGGGAGGAGTGGCTATTGAGGAGCAAGGTGGGAACAATAAAAAATTTAGAGATGGTTTCTGTGCTGCAGGAGGCATTCTTACTGGAGGGGCATAACACAATACAAATTAGGCATATGGGAGATGACCAGGTGCTAATTACTGGACCAGAAGGTGAAGCGCTTGAGGAAATATTGCAGGGATCGGAGGAATGGTTGAAGGAATATGTGGAAGACATCAAACCTTGGAGTGCCATGGTAGCCCCAGTGAGCAGAATAACTTGGGTTCGATGCTCGGGGATCCCGCTGAATATGTGGACGATGGAATGTCTCAGTCACATTTTACTTCCAGTGGGCAACGTTGTGAAAGTGGATGAGAAAACATGCCAGTTTGAGAAGTTGGAGTATGCCAGGGTTCAGGTGAGAACGACAGCCTTGGAATTGATATCTCTGCCACGAAAGATTTTGGTGAATGGAGTTACGTACACTATCAGAATCATGGAGGAGATGTGTGGTGGGCATACGTGCTGCTGTGTTGAGGAGGTAGAAGACGAGGACGATGCAAAACTCGGGATGGTCCTTGAATGCCGGCGTGAATTTTTCAGAACAGTCGGAAGGAGATGGTGAGGCTGGCCGTTCAGATCTAGGGGAGAACGATGGTCAACGGGAATACCAAGATGCATTTAATTGCTCCCTTGGAGATAGCAATAATCCTGGGAATACCAAGAATGGTGAGGAAATTCAAATTGTGGGCCCTATTGGTAGTGGAAAAGCACTTGAGGAGAATATCATGCGTGGGGATAGCAATAATCATGGAAATATCAAGAATGGTGATGAAAATCAAATTGTGGGCCCTATTGGTAGTGGAAAAGCACTTGAGGAGAATATCATGCGTGGGGATAGTAATAATCATGGAAATATCAAGAATGGTGATGAAAATCAAATTGTGGGCCCTATTGGTAGTGGAAAAGTAATTGAGGAGAATATCATGGGTGAGGTGAATGTGGGGAATATTGAGTCTACAACAGATCAGGATATGAATGGGTTGGCAAACCAAATAATTGACCCACAAAGAAAGATTCCATTATCAATCGGGGACCCACACCAGGACTTGTGTGCTACTGGACAAATTAACGAGCAGATTAATTATCCAGAGAAAACTATGGCTGAGGAAAATCAATTATTGGGGGAAAAATCCAACTCTGATAATTTTTTTGACAGTGGCGTGAGGAAAGAAAGACCGTCCAACCTAGATGATACAGCAAGAGACTCAACCGCAGATACTGCCAGAAATTCCCAAGGTGAAGCGGTGGTAAATAGAAGGCCCGTGATGCTGTTGAGTCGTGATGGAGGCACACCTAGACTTCAAGGGATTGGAACACCGGGATCCATCTCGTTAGCAAAGATGAATGCAGCAGAAAGGAGACAATTTAGAACTGCTATGCACTCAAATTGCAGCTCTGTGGCAGAGTCAGGGATTAAGAATTGCAATAAATCCTTTTGGCTGAGGAATGTTGAATCAGAAGCAAGGAAAATATGGGCGCTAGGAAAAGAGTTTGGGGTTACTGTCGTAGGGAGTGAAGATGAAATTATTGGCAGATTAATTGCAATGGAGCAAAGGGATGCAGGGGAGGCACAGGTTCAGACGAATGGTGAACCAAATGGGGCAGAAGTTGTGTCATCATGAAGTTAATGTCCTACAATGTTAGAGGTTTGGGCAGCAGATTGAAAAGGAGAGTAATCAGGGAAATGGTACTACAACAACAGGTGGAATTGATATGTATTCAAGAGACTAAATTGGAAACAGTGGATGCAAGCTTATGTTCTCAAATCTGGGGGGATACTGAATTTGAATGGAAAATGGTCCCGTCTATCAATAGAGGTGGCGGCATCCTTTGCATATGGAAACAAGGTATATTTAAGTTCCAGGAATTTGTGATTGGCAATGGTTTTTTGGGCCTAGTTGGTGTATGGGGTGATATGACAGTAAGTTCGGTGATTGTTAATGTTTATTTCTCTTGCCATATTGAGGAAAAAAGAAGGTTGTGGGAAGAATTGCTAGACTGGAAAAGAAGGAGCAGCTCCACAGTTTGGTGTGTTGGGGGAGATTTCAATTCAGTAAGAGAGGAAGATGAAAGAAGAGGGGTGGCAACGGGGGCAAGTTCACAGAGAAGGGAAATGTTTGAGTTCAATAAATTTATTGAAAGCATGGAGTTGTTGGACCTACCACTTGCAGGAAGGAAGTTCACATGGTGTAGGCCTAATGGTCGTGCACAAAGCCGTATTGACAGGTTTCTTGTTTCCCCTGATTGGATTGCATTCTAGCCTAATTGCTCTGTACTGGGCCTCAATAGAGACATATCAGACCACTGCCCATTGTTATTGAGGAGCAAAACTACTGATTGGGGGCCTAAACCTTTTCGTGTGATGAATTGTTGGTTCAAGGACACAAGGTTTGTGAGTTTTGTGAAGCAGGCTTGGGGTGAGAATCAGTTTTCAGGGTGGGGAGCGTATGTGCTCAAGGAAAAACTGAAACATATGAAAGTGAAACTGAAAGGGTGGAATAAAGAAGTTTTTGGTGATCTTAGGAGCAGAAGGGATGTGGCTGTACAGAAACTGAATGAGTTAGACCGTAAAGAAGAGGAAGAGGGGTTGTCGGAGGAGGAAAATAATGAGAGAAAGCGGCTGCTTGATGAGTTTTGGAGTGTCTTACGGCTTCATGAGTCACTTCTTTATCAGAAATCCAGATCACGATGGCTCAAAGAGGGGGATCAAAATACAAAGTATTTTCATTCTCTTATTAATTGGAGGAGGCACACAAACTCAATCTTGGGGTTGATGATCGACGATAGATGGGTGGAGGATCCACAATTAATTAAATCAGAGGTGAAAAGATATTTTGAGCAACGCTTCATGGATTTAAATGGAACTTGGATGCGATTGGATGGGGTTACATTCAATTCAATTTCAGATGCTGATAATGAATTGCTAATAGGGCAGTTTGGGATGGAAGAAGTAAAGGAGGCAGTGTGGGAATGTGGCGGGGACAAAAGCCCGGGGCCTGATGGATTCAATTTCAAATTTATTCAGAAGTTTTGGGACTTGATTAAGGAGGATTTCCATCGGGTGCTTGAGGATTTCTGGAATAAGGGAGTGTGGCCCAAAGGCAGTAATGCTTCATTTATTGCTTTAATTCCAAAGGTGAGCTCTCCCTTAAGTCTAAATGATTTTAGACCAATTTCACTCATTGGATGTATGTATAAAGTTGTTTCCAAGATTCTTGCGAATCGACTGAAAATGGTTCTACCCCAAGTGATCCATGAAAACCAATATGCTTTCTTGGGCGGTCGCAGTATGCTGGAAAGTGTGGTAGTAGTGAATGAAACCATAAATGCAGCGAAGAAGGCAAAGAACCCAACTTTGATCTTCAAAGTTGATTATGAAAAGGCGTACGACTCGGTAAGTTGGGAGTTTTTGTCCTACATGATGAAGAGAATGCAATTCAGTGATAAATGGATTCATTGGATCCAAAATTGCCTCCAATCTGCTACTGTATCTGTCTTGGTGAATGGAAGCCCATGTGAGGAGTTTAGGATGGGTAAGGGCTTGAGACAGGGAGATCCTCTTGCCCCTTTCTTATTCTTAATTGTGGCAGAAGGATTAAGTGGTTTGTTTCGTAATGCACTATCGTTAGCCAGGTTTGAAGGATTCAAATTCGGAAGGGACAGTGACTTGGAAGTTTCTATGTTACAGTTTGCTGACGACACTATCTTTATTGGTAGGGCGACCGGACAAAATGTCGAAGTATTAAAATGTGTATTAAGATGCTTTGAGATGGTCTCGGGCCTCAAAGTAAATTTCCACAAAAGCAAGCTCACAGGTATAGCGGTGGATAGAGGAAGTTTGAGAAGATATGCTGCTGTATTACACTGTAAGTTGATGGAGGTCCCTTTTACATATTTGGGCATGCCTGTTGGTGGAAGACTGAATTCACTTATGATGTGGGAGCCGATTATCAATAAATTAAGAGGTAAATTGTCAGCATGGAAGCAGAAGCATATATCATTTGGTGGGCGAATATGTCTCATCCAAAGTGTGTTGTCTGCAATACCTCTTTTCTTCCTCTCCTTCTTTAAGATTCCTGCAGGGGTGCTTAAAATATGCACAAGTATTATGCGTAGTTTTCTGTGGGGTGGTACGGATAATGAGAATAAAATTGCTTGGGTGAAGTGGGAGAAGGTGTGTTTGCCAAAGGAATATGGAGGGTTGGGGTTAAGGGATTGGCGGCTGTTTAATATGGCATTGCTCGGCAAATGGCAATGGAAATTTCTGAATGAGCCGAATTGTTTATGGTGCAAAGTAATAAAAGCAAGGTGTGAGATGCAAGGGGGATCTCCATGGTGGAGGGACATTAAATCAGCTTGCTCGATGGATGGTTGGGATTGGTTTGGAGCTGCGATCCAAAAGACAGTAAGGGAAGGCAATGACACACTGTTTTGGATTGAGAAGTGGATGGGGAATCAACCATTGGAATCTCGGTTCCATAGATTGTTTAATTTATCAAAACAGAAATGGTGTAGTGTGAAGAACATGGGTACATGGAGTAACGGGGAATGGAATTGGGAATTTAAATGGAGAAGGAATTTACAGGGGAGGGAGCGAATGTGGCTGATGGAATTATTGGAGGAATTGAGGTATGTCTGCTTAGTGGAGGCTAAGCCTGACAAGTGGACATGGAGCCTTGAAGGGGCTGGTGTATATTCAGTTAATTCCTCTTATCTATTTTTGCAGGAAAAAGAATTGGGTGACCGTGACTCAGTCTTGGCGTCGATCTGGTCTGTACCTGCACCTTCTCATGTTCGTGCTTTCGCTTGGAGACTGGTCCAGAATCGTGTGCCAACGAAGGACAATCTATTTAGAAGACAAGTGCTGGGAACTGAAGATGATCTGCTATGTCCACTGTGCCATCAAACAGAGGAAACAAGTAGGCATTTATTCTTTTCATGTCCAATCTCTTTAAGCATTTGGTACTGTTGCTATGCCTGGAGAGGTCTTGATACAGTGCTGCCTTCTACACCAAGAGAGCATTTTCTCCAATTTCCAATGAGTGGAAGACCTAAGTCACAACAAGTTGGTGAATTGGCTATTTGGTTGGCAGCTACTTGGACTATATGGACTATGCGCAACAGGATTATTTTCCAAGGTGCAATACTGGAAATTGGGAATATATTGGACCTAATTCAAGTGAAGTCGTGGCAATGGATAAAGGCCAAGGTTGAAGGTTTCATTTACACATGGTATGATTGGAGATCAAATCCAGGGGAGTGCTTAAAGTTGCTATGATAAACACAAATGGTAAATGTGCTGGCCTAGGATCCGTGGGTGCTATGTGCATATGATTCTCTGGCTGTTACAGGTTGTTTGTTGCATAAGGGATAGGTTTGTGTTACAGCACTATTCGTGGAGAGCATATTTGATGGAGGAATTTTTGGGTCAAGGACTTATATGCTGTTTGTATATACCTCTGGGTGGCTCCTCTAGGTTTATTAAGTATCTACTCTTTTTCCCTACTAGGTTTTTCCCAAGGGGTTTTCCTAGTAAGGTTTTAATGAGGCATTTCTTAATTTAGTCATGCTTCCAAGGGGTAGTCAAAGTGGTCACTTGAGTTGTAATTTTTATCCACCTTTTCCTGTATTGCTTCTTTTTCTTTCCTTCTTGTATTGGGTTGAAGTACCCCTTGTACTTCATATCAATATATTTCTTTGCTTATCAAAAAAAAAAAAAATGTAGGCAGTGATTGATAGTGAAAAGTAGCAACTAGCAAGTAACCTTTGATAGCTAGATAGTGATATCATCCAGCCAGCAAGTTTCCTCCAAACTTTTCAAACAGTGGGAGTTGACTTTAAACTTTGGAAACTAGAATAAAATAAAGAGAATCCAATCCTAGTAAACCAGGCTTGTTAATAGGGCGCTATAGCGACGTAATAGCCTATAGTGTAGCGCCCTAGGGGTTCACCGCTACTCCACTATTCACAGCTATTTGGCGCTATAGCGCTGCAATAGCGCTTGAAATAGCGTTTTTTGGGTTTGCCGCTACCCTACGCTATCCGCCATTAACAACCCAGAGTAAAACTATTTACCATATCACTAAGATGAACCACTCCAGTAGTTATATAAGTGTGTGTTAAAATTTCCGTTGAACTCAATGTGGCAAAATCTTGTTTCTATGATTTGGATTTCTGATACATTCATGAGATCAAACTGCACTTTTACTTAAATCTGTTGTGAGACATGAATTGCAATTAAAAGTGCTTTTAATAGCAACTTAGCAAGTTTAGATCTGGTTATTTTCTCTCATAATCAATTCTGACACCTAAAAGCTACTCACCGTAGCTTCTCCTTACAATTGATTTTGCTTGTAGAATCAATTCTACAAGGATTTCCAAATATGCTATAAGTCTTGCTAATAAAAATTCAAACACACTCATCATTCCAATGTTGAAATTTATCCTATAAATGATTGAACAGGAGAAAATGATTTGTTTTTCTTTGGGAGGAGTCATATTCAGAGTCGAATTCAACACTAGAAACCATGTTTTTGCTCAAACCCATATCATATCCCTTGCAATTTAGCATCCTAGAGAATCTCAAACAGTGCCAAATATCAAATTGTTCAGAACTTCATGTCAATTTCAAATATAAGAAGCATGCTAGCAGATAACTAGCATGTTTAAAAATCCTTCTACAATCGAGTCTAAACTCAAAATTAATTATGTGGAGAACCTTCTGAGTAGCTTCTAGGTGCCAGAATTGATTCTGACGAAAAATAAGTTGATCGAAACATGCTATAATCAGTCACAGTCTCACAGATCAAATTTAAACCCATGAACCAAAAAAAAGGGTAACAGTAACCACTGAAAAGAACATAGCAATAGGGACATTTAAGATTGAGAAAGACAGAGAGTAATGAAACAGAGAAGGTAAGATAAGGTTACCACTAAAGGCTATGCCAGAGGAGGCAACAACACAGGTCTGGATGACAGTGTTCTCCTGCCTTGTAAAAGGCTGCTTCAACCACCCAGACCTCTCCAAGAACTTAGTCCAAGTCTTCACAAAGAAGAACCCCAGAAGACCAGCAGAGACATTGAGTGAAGGAATAATCCCAGTGGTGAGGTTGAGCTTCATGACAATGAAACTGAAGAGTATGCTGAGTGCAAAGCTGACCACAAAAGCTCTCACTGTCAGCTGGTTCCTCCATGATGGAACAAGCAGGTGCTGGAACACCCTCTCCACAGAGGGCTCTTCTTCTTTCTTCCCTTTCAGCTTCTCTTCATGTTCATCACCCCTTGCATGGTCATGGTCATGGTGGTCATGGTGGTGATGATCATAATCATCAGTGTTTTCCACCATTACCCTGTCTTGATTCCCGTTTTGGGCCATATGTTGGAAAGTGCAGAGGATGAGATCCCAATTATGTGGATGTGGGTTCGGAATCTACTAGGATTGTTGTATATGTAGTAATAATTCCAATTCCAATTGGGTTAATGTTGGCGTTTACCTTTATTCCTAAGGATCAAATTGGAACATATATATTAAATAAATAAACACTGTCCACTAACGGTGGCAATTGGCATTGATAATATACACATGTATATATTATAGATAAAATATGGAGAGAGGAAGAGAGCACATGTGAATGTGATAACCCACCTTTGCTAGAAGTCATCGACTTGTGTGACATAGTGGAATTGACCAGCTAGCACACAATTGTATGGGGACATCTACTACACCTTAAAAGAGAGACAAGAATTCACTATTCATAAGAGAACTTTCAATCTGGGCCGTCTATTCCATTCTCTCTCCATTTTCACTCTTTAATCTTGGCCACTCTTTTGTCAGACTTTTTTTTGCCTCTATCTACTCTATCTTTACTAGAGAAGATCCAATCTGAACCATTGATTTCAATCCAATGGCTGGTTCTACTCCTCACCTAACCATACATCACTGCAGTGTCCTGTCTCTCTTACACACACTGTTCACACGCCACCACCAACTATACTGCCATGGAACTTCTCCCTTCCATACGCTACCAACAACTCCATTCCCATCATTCACTTTCTCACTGTTCGAATTAATTGGAAGGTCAGAGGAGAAAGTAAGTAGAGGAAGCTTGCATCAACTAGAGTATAAAGCAGAATAGAAGGTGATGAGAAAGTAGAAGGAGAAGTAGAGGCAAACTTGCATCAACAAAAGGATAAAGCAGAAGGAGAAAGGGAGCATCAAAGAGGTTAGCATTTAGCATACATCTTATAGAAATATTAATAAAAATCCAAACTTTACATAAAAAAATCAAACTTTACAGTAAAAAATGTTCTTTTACACTGAATATTGATATTTACATGAAAAAAAAAGAAAAATCCATCTTCAGAGGCTTGCAAGTCCAGTTTGGTTGACAGTGAGATGATCTGGAAGGGAGAGGAGAGGGATTCAGTGAGTGCAAATTTTAAACAAACAAAATCAAGTAAAAATTTGATTTTTACATACCTCAGAGCCTTAAATGTCCGATCCAGGTGCTTCTTCCCTCGGATTTTGGTGAAAAAATCGTTGCTTGGATAGCAACGAGCCTTGCATGCATCAAATCGTTTTAAAAATCTCTGATCCAGGTGCTTCTTGACTCGGTTTTGGAGAAAAATCAGGGTTTTCGATCGGCAGGGGGCGAAAGTTAGGGTTTTGGATCGGTTGGGGGCGAAAATGAGGAAGAAGAAGAATCGAGTTTGAAGAACAGTATAAGAAGAGGAAAAAAGAAGGGGGAGAAAAGGAAGGGGAAGAGAGGATGAGGGGGAGAACGGGAAGATGAGAAGGAGAAAGGGAGGAAGAAGAAGAAGAAGAAGAAGTTTTTTTTTATAAGCAGAAGAAGAAGAAGAAGAAGAAGAAGAAGAAGAAGAAGAAGAAGAAGAAGAAGAAGAAGAAGAAGAAGAAGAAGAAGAAGAAGAGAGGAGAAGAGAGGAGGACGGAGACGTTTCAGAGAGAATGAGAGATGAGAGGTGGGCGGCTAGGGTTTTTGGGGTGAGGAAGAGTGGAATGAACTTTATATAGTGGGTGACCTGCTGAGCAGGTCATCCAACTGTTGTTGACCGGTTCCAGACCGGTTTTGACCGGCTGGAGCCAGTTTTTTTTAAGTTTTGACCGGTTTTCTCCCTTTTTCCAGCATTTATTATTTTAAATATTAAGTAAAATTAATTTTGTATAAATACTCTTTAAATTAATTTTTACTTATTGCAGATATTGGGACATGAAATTTGATCAACCGTGAGACCTTAAATTGGTGCAAGTATTTTGAAGGAAGCAAGCTTGGAAATTTGGGACCTGTCAACGACATGGGCTCGTCATTTAGAAGTTTGTGCTAAAATTTTAATATTATTTGTATTATTTTAATATTGTAATTTTGTTAATTACACTAATTGTGTGCTCTCCTGTTTATTTTGACTAATTTGTAGATATTACCAACAAAATTCAGTACTCAAGTTGTGTACAAGGGAATAATAGTAGTGCTTTTCTGTCTGAATATCTCTTTTTCAATTTTTAAATAGTAGTGATCACGTACTTGTAATGGCATCACCATTTAGAGGTTCCTATGCTTAAAAAAATTTATATATTGACCTAATTAATACCTTAGATGCGTTTTTTTAGTATAGTTTTGTATATATATTTGCTAATTGGACTAATATTGTGGTTGTTTGTTTTATTTTTCTTAATTGGTAGATATTACCAACGAGATTGATTTATCAAGTTGTACACAACGTAATAATAGTTGTGGTATGGTTTTCTATTTTAATTTATCTTCATCAATTTTTGATGTTATTTGTTGTTAACGAATTTTGTTTAAATTTAGAAATGTATGTGCAGCTGATATTTTTCATGTTATGGACAGGTTCAAATGAGAGTAGGAGCATGGAACACAAAGCTTTCTGGGCCATTAAAGAATTGAATTTCAACCTGAAAGATGCTGGTGAGAAGAGGTTACTAAAGCTTAATGAACTTGATGAGTTTCGACTCCAAGCCTATGAGAGTGCCAATGCCTATAAGGAAAGGACCAAGAAATGGCATGACAAAAAAATCATGCACAGAGAGTTTGTTGCAGGACAGTTTGTATTGCTTTATAACTCAAGAATGAAACTTTTTCCTGGGAAGTTGAAATCAAGATGGTCAGGACCTATGATGATAACAAAAGTTTTTCCACATGGAGCTGTGGAAATTGAGGACCTAAAAACCAAGGGTCGCTTTACAGTAAATGGACAACGCTTGAAAGTGTACCATGGTGGTACAAATCTGGAAGCCGAGTCCATGCGCTTGTTAGCTCCAGAATGAGGTGATGAAAAAGTCTATCTAAGACTATAACTTAGAGCTGCTTGGGAGACAACCCAAGGAGGTTTGTTTTAATTTCGTGTGTTTAAATCATTACTGTCAAAAAAAAATAAAATAAAATAAAATAAAATAAAATAAAATAAAATTTAATCTCTGGTTTTTATTTCCATTATATTTAACTTAGCCAAGTTCTGTCACTAAACTTCCTGTTGTCCACTTTTGTTTTGTAAATACCTCTCTTAGTAAACTTTTGCACACTGAATTGTTGATTGGAAAATGACTTGAACTTTGTTTTGGAACTTGAATTTCAAAAAAGGGTAGTTCACTATAACTCCCTAAAAACTTCTTGAAGAGTGTTGAGTGTGTTTACATTGATTCCTGACTTGTTTGCATACACCCGGTTCTGTTCTGACATACATTTCAATTTTTGCAAGGAACATTAATCTTTGAAGAGACTTGGTAGGAATTTTTTAGGCTTCAGAGATTTGTCAAACTTCAAATTCCCCTAGTTGCCCAACTTTGAGCTTTATGAATGAATTCTTTGGCACCCAGGTTAATTGAAGAATGAACTCTTGAGTGATTCCAAAAGGAAATATGTTGAGCAGGTTTAAACCAAGAAATGACTCTCTTCTTTGGCAAAGCTGTAAAAAAAAAAAATGCTTGGATACATGAAAAGCAAAAGTGCTTAAGAAAGAAAGAACAAGCAAATGCAAAAGAAAAAGAAGTGAGTCTTGAAAAAAAAAAAAAAAAAAGAAAATATCTTGCTCGGTCTTAATCAAAAAGGAAAATCACTCTTGAAATTTCTGAACCCTTGTGATCCAATGTTTATCCTACCTTAGCCCTAGCCAATGTTACAACCCTTGAAGTCTCACAGATTCTTGTTTCATTGCAATTTTATTGAATTGATTGATTTACAGAACCAAGGCTGCGTGTTTGCAAGTTAGAGCACCCCAGAAAGGTGAGTTGAGAGCTCAAACGGTGAGGTTTGGTAAATTCTTGTTCCTAATTCAAAGTTTCATGTTACTAACTTCTCAATTCATGTGTGCTTAAGGTTTGTGATTTCAAGGAAACAAGGTATTCTGTTTTGTAACGTTTGAACAACTGGAAAGAAATGACTTGAGCTTGAGGGCAAGCTACTCGAGTTTCCGCTTGAGGGCAAGCTGCCGTTGAGTATAGTGGTGTGATGACCCTGAGATTGTTGTTAATTTTAAGTGTTTTAATTGTCATTTTCTTTGTTTTTAACTTAGTAAATTGAGTCTTGCATTATCATCTTAATAATTTTACACTTTATTTGCTTTTAAATCCTTTTAGTGTGTTTTAGTGAGGTTTTGGCCCTTAGAGTTGCAACCTTTGCATCTTTGGTCATGTTAGAACATTTAAGGGCATCTTGGGCATTCACTTAAGTTTCTCTACCTAGAAATTATTGTGATATATTCTGATTTTCCTAAATGTGCTTTAGTCATAATCTTTTCTTGTTTTAAGTTTTTGTGTCCAAATTTGTGATTTTTCCTACCAAATGTGAGCTTTTAATAAATGTTTCTTGATGAGTAAGTCACCTTGATCTGATCCTTAAGCTAAAGATAAGTGAATGAAGGATAGAAAGAAATTTATTTCACATTCTTCCTTGCTCTTGATGATTCACGAAATTGCCTTGCTTAGATTGATGATTTCATGGCTTGAAATAACATGTGCTTTGGTTGGTTTTGTGCAGAATTTTTGCAAAGAATGATTGAATATTCTTTCACACATAAACAACTCAAGGAAAGGAAGAATGAAATCTGAATAAGAAGCAAGAGAACATGGCAAAGGTAGAAAGAAAAGCAAGAGAACATGGCATAAAGAAGCTTGGACAAGATAAAGAAAGAAAAGCAAGAGCATGGAATAAAGAATTATTCATAAAGAATGATAAAAAAACCAAACTTTGCTTTATGAACATGCATTGATTCAGCTTGCAATTTTCTCATGGAATGTCCTTAAAAGTATGACTAAACAATGCAAGAGAAGCATGGGCAAACAAAAGGACATAAGCTGCCCAAAGAAGGAAGCCACGGCTAGGATTGCAAAGCTGGAAAGTTTGGTGATTCAGCTTGAGTTTTTGGGATGTTCTTGCTATCCTTGAGTAGTTTATCACACTATAATTGATGATGACTCACTCCTTTAATGAAAAGGAAGACAAGGGTCCATGAATGAGCTGGTTGCAAGGTTGGAAAAGCTCTTATTGATTTGGGAGCTAGTGTTAAAGAAGGATGAATGCAGTTTGGCTTCAGATTTTCTGGTGCTTATTGCGTGAGCCATTTCTCACAACTCAGACATTTTCTTGACAATCTGACGGTTCATATTGAAGATCAATGGGTTGGGAACAACATATCCAAATTTCAGGCCAATCCAACGGTTAATCACGTCACAATGACCGTTTTTCTAAAAGAAGTCTGAGCTGTCCAACACCCACGGGTTGAGGAACCAAAACTCAATTTCTTCCCACAATCATGAAGGGACAAAGCCCACATGAAGTAATGTGATTATCAGCTGATTCATGATGATAATGGAGGTCCCAAGGTGTGGTTAAAGTGGCTTGAATGGGGGACAAAGACAAAAGCAAGATAAAGCAAAAGATTTAAAGAAAAAGAAGGTGGAGCTTTCATGATCAAGAGGCCAACCACCACCACGGTTTTGGCACTCAAAAATACTATAAATAGACCCTTAAGCTCTCCTTCATTGTCATCCCTTCACACCATCATTCTAGCATACCATAGCTCTAGTTTCTCTTGTAATATCTTAGTTTCTTCTTCCATTTGTGAGCAAGCCATGGCCTTCTCCAAAGGTATGATCTTGTTCTCCATAGCCATGCTTGGCTAAACTTCTTTATGTTTTGGGTTTTTATGAAGCTAATAAATGAGTAGGTTATAAATCCTTGTTCTAACTCATGTTATCTTTATGCTAGAACTTCAACTTCTGAACTTATTGCTTTCATGTATGCTTGCTTCTCACTGAATTAAACAAGCCTAGGATTAGCTTCCTTCCGTTTATTCAAGCTTGTATGCATGTTAGCATCTTACTAATTTCTTTGAAACCGAACGGAGATTTGGAGTTAGGGAACCTGTTTTGAAGTTACTTGATTTGTTTCATTACACTAGACATAGGGATGGACTTCAAGTTTGTTGATCCGACTTATCTTTCTTAATGCTTTAAGTTAATTTACGGAATAACAAGACATTGTGACTGGTTTTAGCTTAAAAGGATTACTCGTACGGCAAAATCGACAAGTAATTAACGAGATTAAATCATCTAGATTTCACTTAGAGAATAACATGAATTAGAACTTGGCTACTTACCCTAAATTAGTGGATTATAAACCCAAAGCATTCTTCTCTTATATATTTTACTTATCATATCACTGTTTACCTTGCTACACAATCAACTCAATTGCATATGTTATTTATTGTTTTCTCACTTCAAACTTTGGCAATAGAAACTAAAGATTCAATCCTCAGGTCTCTGTGGTTCGATAATTATTAAAACCGGGTTAAGTCTGTACACTTGCAGACGGCCTATCAGTGGCGTACGTTTTCAGTCGGAAAGGAGGGATGTCCGGGACCTCCAAACGGAGGCCGCCGGCTGCAGTGGAATCAGGGTCGCTCCCAGAGGAAGAAGAGGGGTGATTAGGGGGGTTAGGGTTTGAAGCCATTTTTAGACAGTGAAATGGAAAAAGGAAAGGATGAGTATATGTATGATGCAGAGAAAAGGGCAGTAGGACTCACCGGAAAAGGATGTGAAGAGTGGGTAGCGGAAAGGATGGTAAGCGACGGCTCCAGAACGGAAGTTGGCAGAGGGAGTTTGGTAAGCGATTAGCGAGGTGAAGAGAGGTCTCGGAAAGGGATGATTGTAAGGAAGGAGGGTTTTTATAGGAAAAGGGGGGAAGCTGGAAGGGTGACGCGTGTTGGGCGCGTGGGGAAGGTTGGAAGTCATGATGGTTTTTGGGAAGTGGGTCGTGTGTAATGGGGAGTTACTGCGCACGATGGGACAGTTATGAAAAGTGAAGTGACGGTTCCGGAGAAAGAGGGAAATTGATGTAACTGGCGCGTCACGTGGGGCAGTCACGTGGGGCAGTTAGGGATTTGAAAGGTTTTTGAAATAAGGGAAAGCGCGAAAGGCCTCGCCACTGAAGAAACCAAACATCATCGCCTGATAGGTGATACCAACAACAAAGTTTAGACGCTCGCCGGGAATACTGCCAGTCCATGGTTGGATAATCAGCACGTGACCAATGCCTGCCACCTTTCCCGCCGGCGAACGATCATGTACCTGCTCCGAATAATCGCCAGCACGGAGCGACCGCTCTCGCCGCTTGTGGACTTGTGGACTCGCCGGCTCGGGTTGCTCGCCAAGTCAGTGGACTAGGTGGCTAAAGATGTTAGTTTCCTTTTGCTCACGCCATGTTGGCGACGTAGTTTACCACACTTTTCTCAAGTCATGTTGACAGCTTAGATCCCAGTGTACAGTAGGACACATGTAAAGGCATTTAAAAGACACGCTTAGCTCTCATACTTCGAGCTCGGTGTCTTGTGGACTAGTGGACTGGGCGAGCCCCTAGAGGGGCAACGCCCAGCGTGTAGCCCGCCCTGAGGCGGGACCCTGGCCTTAAAATTGGGCTTTGATCTCGGAGGCCCAATTGGCCCAATAGGTAGTACCCAAGCTCTATAAATAGGAGGTAGTTATCAATTGTAAGGGACTTTTTGCTCATTTGATGAAATCACATACGAAATTCAGCATTCTCTCTAGCACAATTCTCCGCTCTCTAGGTACTATACCTTTCCTCAATGTTCATTCCTAGAACATATTCTAATATTTTTCTTTAACAAAAATATCCAACGACCGATAACTGTGAGATTAATCTTTCTCTTTACCGCCAACACTAAAAATGATGGAGACTCGCTAATGAATTACTATTTTAATGGGATGAGTTGGAAATCGAACTCACAATCACTTACTTAAAGATTAAAGTGCGGAAATACTACCTCCATCCACTTATTTTGACATGGGCTCCTCTTTAAAGTCACTGCAGTCTTTTAATATCGTTTCCTGGGGATTTTCAATCAGCATTTAATTAGTTTTAATTGTGAGAAAACTAAGAAACAAATAAAAAATATTAAAAAGTCATCATAAAATTGAATGGAAAATAAATTTGGATTATAAAAAATAATAATGAGTGGTTAATTTTTTTTTAATATTTAACTATATAATTTTTTTTTGAATTTACTATATAAATAAAAGGGTTAAGCATCATATTAGTCCTTGTCTTTGTGTCGCCGTCTGATCTAGGTCCCTCGCCGGAAAAATTATTGTAAATTGTCATCGTCTTTGAATTTTTTTTGGAGCGGATCCTCGCCGGTGTTCGGAGCTCCGACGAGTGCTTAAATGGCACGCTGACTGGATTAATAAAGCTGATGTGGAATTAAAAAAATAAAAAATAAATACACTTCAGATAATTAACAAAATTAAAACCTATTACTAAATTTAACCTAATCTAATTAACAAAATTAATTTCTCCCCCAAATTAATCCCAATTCCCCCAAATTAACCCAATTCTTTTTTAACTATCCTCAGCTTCATCAATCTTCAGACCCAGAAATCATCAATCTTTTTGAAGTAAACTAAAATTTTTAGAACTGAATAGAGTTATACCTAGGTGAGAAAACCTGTAAGAACGTCAAAATGAAAATAAAGGTGTGGTCAGTTCTACATTAAAAACCTCCAACTTCAAGGCAGAGGCATATAATCATCGTGTGGAATGCTAATTCTGCAGAGATGATGCTGTCCAATCTAATGACACTAGTCTAGAGATTCTCAATCGTACAACTTGGAATGCAGGATGTAGATTTGAACCTTGTATTATGCTAATTCCTATGAGCTGTCTATAAATTGCGTAACTGAAGTTATGTACAGAGGAAAGACCCAGATATCATTAATCTTCACCATTCTTCAGACCCAGAAATCATCAATCTTCAAACCCAGAACCCCACCATCGAGTGAACAACTTCCTCAACTTCCTCTTCTTCACTCGATTTCTCCCCCCCCCCCCTCACCCTCACCCACCTGCAACCTCACCCTCAAACTCTCACCCGCAAACCCCAAACCACAACCCTCAAACCCTCACCTGAAACCTCACCCCCAAACCCAAACCCCAAACCCCAAACCCTCACCCACCTGCAACCTGACCCTCAAACCCTCACCTGCAAACCCCAACCCGCAACCTCACCCATGGTCGCAGCAACACTGTCAGTTCTGGAACCTCACCCCACCCCCACCCGAAACGTGAATCTCAAAAACCCAAAATCCACACCAAACGAAAACCCCAACCTCCATAAGGAGAAGGCGAGCTCAGATCGAAATCGAAGAAAGAAGGCAAGTTGATGGTGGAAAGTGGTCGGTGATGGCGGCGGAACAGGAGCTTGGATAATGCCGCCATCACCGGCGTAACAGGAGCTTGGCGGCGTAATGAAGAAGAAGAGGGCATGGCCCAATTGAAGAAGTTGGAACAGAAAGAAGAAGGTGATGAGGAAGAAGGTGATTCTGGAACAGGAAGAAGAAGAAGCTCCATGGTTGGTTCTGATTTGGGAATTTTGGGGGTTGATTTTGATTTAGGGGTTAATTTCATATTAAGGGGTTTGTTTTTTGGTACATCAGATTAAGGGGTTGGTATTTTTATTTTTATTTCAGATTAAGGGGTTAGTTTTATTAATTGAGTTTATTTTTATTAATTAAATTAAAAAATCTGATATTTTTAAAAAATCTGATATGTTATTTACTTTTTATTTTTTATTTTTTTTATTTTAAAATCCATGTCAGCTGACTTAATTCAGTCAGCGTGCCATTTAAGCACTCGCCGAAGCTCCGAACTCCGGCGAGGACCCGCTCCAAAAACAATCCAAAGACGAGGACCATTTACAAAAAAAATTCCGACGAGGGACCTAATTCAGACGACGACACAAAGACAGGGACTAATATGATGTTTAACCCTAAATAAAAATAATATATATGTAAAAGTAAAACTCATTTGAAATTTTGCATTAAATACACTAACCAATAAAACTTTCTCACTTTTATGTTAAAATACATTTCTTGGACGAATTTTATTATAATACATTAAGCAATAAAAAATTTCTTCTGCCAAAAAAAAAGTTTCTTTTGTAATAGATATTATTAAAAATGACTTGAGAAATCATAATGGAGGAAAAAAATTATGACCAAAGTTGAATACATTTAGTACTAAATAAAAATTGTACACTATTAAATTTATAACTTATTATAATTTTAAAAGTCAAAATTAATTTATTGTTCTTGGTCTTGATATGTGTAAACATGTTTGGGAAATTGTGGCTATTCCTCCTAACAAATAATTTTTTATGGTATAAACAATATATTAATTATAAATTATTTGATGATATTAAAAACTTACTACTTAATTCAAAATATTTCAAATTAACTAAATGATTTTTGATATTATTATATAAATAAAGTTTTGAAATTACTTCAATGCTAATTAAATATCAATTACTAAGTTCGAGTAATATTAATTATTTTAAACAAATAAAATTATAATGCTAATTATCGAAATTTATTAACACATTTTTTTATTTTATAATTAATAATATTTATTATTTATTTAAACTATAATATTTTTTATATAATGTTAAAAAGTAAATTGGTACAACATATGAGTATTATATCTTGTATGCGATCATAACTATCTTACTATTTTATAATTAAATTATGTAAAAAATAAAAATGTTAAAAAAAATAATGAAATATATCTAGTTATTAACCACATGAGTGACACAAGTGGTGAATGTGCATTTCCTTAAGGGATTTCTCCTAGGTTTCTGACTCGGGTTCGATCCCCTCTGAGGTAAAAAAAATGATACATTTGTGGTCAGGGATATCACTACTGTATCCCGAGTCAGATTAGTCACGTAAGACCCGTTTCCCCGTTGAGACTGGTGGCCAAAAGACAAAAAAAAAAGATATATCTAGTTATTACCTTTTTTTTTTTTCTGATTCAATGTTTCTATTCCTTTGATATTTTATGATGGTTTTCTGTTTTTTTTTGTTTGTGTTATGAATAAAGAGTAAGCAAGTAAATAAGAGAGGAGAATAGAGGAACAAGAGATATAGAATAATGTGATGAGGATCCTCTGCTAGGTGCAGACTCCCTTGTATTTATACTATTAGGTTTAGAGTGTTGAACAAGTATACATGTGGGTTTGGCCCATGGACTCCTAACTCTGATGGGCATCCAAATATTCATAACACTTCCCCTTGGATGACCATCCCTTAAGAATGTGCCTCATTAAAACCTTACTAAGAAAAACCCAGTGTGGGATAAAAACCTAGTGAAGGAAAAAGAGTACATCATTCTATAGTTCGTCTTTATACATTGCCTCATTAAAAACTCTACCATGAAAAACCCAATGGGAAAAAACATGGTTAAGGAAAAAAGAGTACAATGCATTTTAATTGAGATCTTTGAGTCGACGAACTCTCATATTCTGCACAAGTTTTTCAAATGTTGTTGTTGGAAGAGTCTTCGTAAATAAATCTGCCAAATTATCACTTGAACGAATTTGTTGGATGTCTATGTCACCGTTCTTTTGTAGATCATGAGTGAAGAAGAACTTCGGTGATATTTGCTTTGTCTCATCTCCCTTGATGTATCCTTCTTTTGATTGAGCAGTGCATGTAGTATCATCTTCATATATATAGTTGTTGGCGGCATTTTTCCAGAGGACAAATCACCAATATCAAGTACGCATTGAATCACGAATCTCAGTCAAACGTATTCTCGTCTTGCCTCATGTAATGCTAATATTCCTGCATGGTTAGCTGAGGTGGCTATCATAGTTTGTTTCACAGATCTCCATGAAATGGTTGTTCCTCCACATGTAAACAAGTAACCTGTTTGAGATATTTAGACAAATATCCAGCATCTGCATAACCAATTAGATCAAGCTTGGACACAGAGGGGAAAAATAAACTCATATCCATTGTGCCTTTAAGATAACGAAAGACTTGTTTTATTCAATTTCAATGTCTTCGTGTAGGTGAAGAACTATATCTTGCTAATAAGTTAATAGCAAATGATATATCAAGTCGAGTATGACTAGCAAGATACATTAATGCTCTGATAGACTAAGATATGGTACTTCAGGACCAAGTAATTCTTCATTCTTTTCTCAAGGTCTAAAATGATCTTTATTTACACAATGGACATGATTTGTCCATATAGATTCCTTTTAATACCTTTGCAATATAAGTCCCTTGGTACATAAATACCTCAGCCTTTAGATACTCAATTGATAAGGCTAGACAAAATTTTCATTCTCAACCATTTTATCTCAGATTCTTTCTTTAGCAAATCTATAGCTTTGGTAGCTCTTCTAGAGTCCCAATAAATCATTGTCATTAACATTAATTATGACATAAGCAATCTCACATCTCATCATAAATATGCATGAGTTGGTTGGGTCATTTTGTGACCGTCCTTAAGCAAATAATCATCTAGATTGCTTCAATCTAGTAATTTGTTCATTGTTGAGAACATGAATTGTGTGCTTTAGGCATCTTACAATCTTCAAGGAGTTTTATAGAGATATCAATCTCAAGTGAGCCATACAAATATGTTGTAACTCCAAGACTCCAAGTATCCACCACGATTGTCATATGTGTCTTAAATATGACAACATTATTTCATTTTACTACAAAGACTCTTTAAGTCTTATCGTCTTTATACCTTTAGGGTATAGACATGAGGTCCAAAGACCCTTAAATTCATCAAATGAATTGCTTCTTTCTATTTATGGCCAATCATACCTTCATTTTCGGGTTCAAGATTCTCGCACACATTTCTAATATTGAGCGCTACTTCATCATGTCGACAATTCTTCATATTCTTGGTTTCTTGTTTTAACTTGTAGAGACATAATCATATGAGATCTCTTAAATAAATAATTACAGGTACCTGAACCTCTTCAGGAGGAATAAACATTTTTGTAGTCTCTACACTTTTCAAGATAGTTTGCCTCCTCAACAAGACCATCATCCTTCTCTAGGATATATATTTTTGAACCAAGTTTTAGGCATGCCTTAACCTAATAATAATGACAAATTTTCCAACTGGGATATCAAGTTAGAGAAGGGTATTTGCAGCATATAAGGAATTTAATAATTCCTTTTAGGTCAGAGAATGCATCTTTTGAACTTTTGGTTCATAGTGCGAGTATACATATGCATTCTTCACAAATTTTCAGAGCTGCTTAATTTCCTCTCCCCCTAATGCTGAGAAACAACAAGTAAGATATGAAATATCTATCGGTAATGGCTCAAATTGATTACATAATCTCAGCTTTCCTTGTGGTCTCACCTTAGTGCGTTGTGGTGGAGCAATTGAAAATATATAACGCACATTGAAAATTCTTAGATGGGAGATATTAGGTTCCTGACCATGAACCAATTACAATGGGGAGAATTCTAATGGATTGTTGGCTTGATGCGTGTCAATGCTGCTAATTGCAATATCACATGTCCATAAATAAGGATATTTGTTCTCATATGTAATTGTCTAGCTATAAATATGAGGCATTTAATTAAACAAATCAGCTAGATAATTTGAATACGAACATGTGCAACTAGATATTCAAATTCATGTCATTTACCAACTTGATCAAGGTTGGAATTTTCACTCTCTCAATATTGAGAGTTGATGACATATATTTGGTCATTTAGTCAATGCATCGATACATTTATGAAATACTTAAATGACCCATAAAAAGAGTGAATACGTGCACATGTATCGCATCTAATATACTCAAGAGTATGCGGGATTCAAACCCATATATTTTACCAATTATTAATTGGTAATGAGAACAAGATATAAGAATTCATTATATTGAAGAATCTTTAGGTTCTTCGATGAGTACTCATATGAATTCATACACTTTCGCATCATAAGACTCGGGATGGTCTAACCGGTCATGCATGCCAATCACATTCAATTTGTTCCATATATAGAACTTTATCATTCAAAATAATACTTCAATGTTTGAAGTAAAATTTTCTGGCATTTTAAATCCTTCAAGGATTTTGATATTTTCAACCCATAGTTTATCGTTACATCAATTAGATGTAAATAAAGTCCTTCAAGACTTTCAAATTAATAAGGAATATGTGTACATGACAATTGTGTCACAAGATGAGTATTACATCTCATAATTTCCTTTAACTCATATACATCGCATGGAAAACGCAATAGGTTTGACATATTTACATGTCTGGATTACTACCGATCCAAGCAATATCTAACAACAGTTTTTATATTGCTCCTTATCTTTCTATACATTGATCCCAATTTAGGGGAAGATAAAGGGAGCAGAAAGCATGAGATCATGTGCCAATGTGAGACTCTAACTCACTTCAATTCTCAACATTCTCCCCCTAAGTGTGAGTCACAATCATATTATTATGCTCCCCTCAACAAACTATTAGCAATTGCACTACAATTCGCTTTATCATCGTGTCAATAGGACATGTTGTATGACCACCACATTGTGTCAAGAAGACTTTCGATATGAGGAGTCATTATCATGGTCACATCAACCATTAATTCAAATACCATTTTTAGGATTGCAACCGCATCTGGGGTTGTTTTCTTCAAAAGAAAAATAATAATAATAAGATTATTGATCAATAGATATTTTCAAGAGTGTCAATGATCCCTTTTAGGATATTGCTTTGAAATTTCATAGACTTCTTCTAGAGAGCCACCACAAAAGTTTCATTTCATGAAACAATACCATATATGTCATTGGATGTCCTTCAAGGACATTTAACCATGCGTTGATCTAAATGATCACAACTTTTGTCATGATTGTTGAAATATTCACTTCAGGAAATATCTCAATCCTTCCTTAATATAGGATAGACACATGTCTTTCAATCAACTTGATCATTTATAATGTGAATGATATAGTTCTTCAGGAACTATAATATAAATATTGACAAAAGACTATAGGGTCTTCTTCTTTTGTTTATTTCAAATAGAAAAAATTGTTCAAATATTCCTTTATGATACAAGAAGGAAGTCCAAATACATGTAAGTAAATTTATTTATCATAAATAACAAAAATAATTTTATGACAAACTCATAGAATTATTCCAAAATATATTCTCTTCATAATCTCATAAATATTTACACATATTAAAAAAAACCTTTAAATTCTAATTTTATTAAGAGTCCCAAAATCAATTGATATTAGATTAACTATTCCCATATTATCTGGTCATAAATCAAGCTTTGCAATGTTCTGCATTTTTACTAAAAAAATTAATCAGTTATTGGACTGGGCGAGCCCCTAGAGGGGCAACGCCCAGTGTATAGCCCGCCAGGGGCGGAGGCCTGGCCTTAAATTGGGCCTTAGCTTTGGAGGCCCAATTGGCCCAATGGGTAGTGCCCAGGCTCTATAAATAGGAGGCGGTTACTATTTGTAAGGGACTTTTTTGACTCATTTGATAAAGGAACACTTGAAATTCAGCACTCTTTCTCTCATTCTAACTCTCTCTTAGCACATTCTTCCACTCCCTAGGTACTATCCCTATCCTCAATGTTCATTCCCAGAACATTTGGCGCCGTCTGTGGGGACCGTAAACTTTCTACTCCCATTCACGTGGATTGATTTGTGCAAGAAGTTATCTCTGATTACGATTAGGCAATTCTCTAGTATTCCGATTTTGATTCTGTGACCGGTGTTCGTTTTCCAATCGAGTTTGCGTCATTCCTGGTTTAGATGGAGACTCGACGCAGGAGGCAGCATCATTCACCAGTGCGACAGCGAATTTCGCCGCCTCGGCGGCCTCATCGAGTTGCCCTGGATTCTCCGATACGAACGACGGGAGTACAGCCGCCTTCTCCTCCTCCATCACCCCCACCTCCTCCATCGCCTTCGCAGGTCGGATCTCTGGAGCGCTCACCAGAGAATTCACCTACTCCAGAGCAACAACCGGCGGTGACACAGGAGCAATGGCGCCATATGATGCGCAACATTGGCAACATCCAGCAGCGGAATGAGCATCTACAAGCTCAGTTAGATTTCTATCGCCGCGGGCAACAGGATGATGGAAGTAGAGAGGCGGATTCCGTAGCCGAGTTCCGTCCATTCTCGGAGGACGTTGAGAGTGTGGCAATTCCAGATAATATGAAAACGTTAGTTCTGGATTCCTACAGTGGAGATTCTGATCCGAAGGATCATCTACTGTATTTCAACACTAAGATGGTGATAATTGCGGCATCGGATACGGTGAAGTGCAGGATGTTCCCATCGACGTTCAAATCAACGGCGATGGCATGGTTCACGACTTGACACAATATTCGGGGAAGATGAGTGTGCCAGGGTTTTGAAGGTAAGGTATCTGGTTCTCCAGGTGGTGGCATCTTACAATGTTATCATTGGGCGAAATACATTGAATCGTCTCTGTGCTGTAATTTCAACAGCCCACTTGGCGGTCAAGTATCCACTAAGCAATGGAGAGGTTGGCAAGCTGAAAGTTGATCAGAAGATGGCGAGGGAATGTTACAATAATTGCCTCAACCTGTATGGCAAGAAGAGTGCGTTGGTCGGGCACAGATGTTATGAAATTGAGGCTTCAGACGAAAATCTTGACCCACGTGGCGAGGGGCGCGTGAACAGGCCCACGCCAATTGAGGAAACAAAGGCGCTAACGTTTGGCGATCGCACTTTAAAGATCGGGACTAGATTGACGGACGAACAGGAGACGCGCCTGGCAAAGTTGCTAGGTGAAAATTTGGATTTGTTTGCTTGGAGCTGCAAGGACATGCCCGGAATTGACCCAAACTTCATCTGCCATCGATTAGCATTGAATCCAAGCGTCAAGCCAGTTTCACAACTCAGGCGGCGCTTGGGCGGGGACAAGGGAAAAACGGTTCAACAGGAAGTTGACAAGTTGCTGGCGGCAGAGTTCATCAGGGAAGTGAAGTATCCGACGTGGTTGACGAACGTCGTGATGGTGAAGAAGCTGGACCTTTTGTCTGAAACGCGTGACGAGGCGCACATTCGAGAAACGGCGATGAAGCAGCACGTGGCCGCAAAGTACAACAGCAGGGTTCGCGTCCGAGATATGCAGGTCGGCGACCTGGTCCTCAAGTGGCGATCGGGAGCCCCGGGAAACAAGCTGACTCCCAACTGGGAAGGGCCCTACCGCATTGTCAAAGTTCTTGGTACCGGGGCCTATCACTTAGAAGAGCTTGATGGAAGGCGGCTACCCAGGTCATTCAATGGTTTGAGCTTGCGCTACTATTATAGTTGATCGCAGGCGAGAAAGCGAACAAGGCGAATTCGCCAAAGCTGGATATCTTTAAAATTTTTCTGAAAAGTGTCTTCAAACTCTCCAATGTATTGCTATAACAAAAGCGTGCTCTTTTTCTCCGAAAGGAGTTTTTTAATGAGGCGCTCCATCAATAAAATAAAACGAAAATTCATGAAATTCGTGTCAAAAAATTCCAGGGATTCCCTGCGATCGGAATTGCCGATCGATATAAAGAATTACGGCGATCACTAGGTGGGACAAGCTTGATCCCCAAAGGGGCCTGCTGGAACCCTGAAGGTGGCGGCGATTCCACAAATGGCCTTTGACGCCTGGGAATCACCCCCGGAAAGTCTGACGTGATCGCCGGTCCCGTAAACGATGTGCTGGGTAAGTCTCGCCAGAATACGACGAGCACCGTTAACTAGGCAAAAGTCTTGGGACCCCCAAATGGCCATTGGGACCCAAGCATTGTAAGCCCCGAGCGGGCAAAGCCCCGGGCGAAGCCCTCAAGAATGGAGGCCATTTATCCCTTTGTGGAAAATGTTTAAAGTCTTGGTGGAGAAATACCAAGCAACAAGTCCTAGTTAAAATTAATGCACAGAATCGTTAGGCGTAATTCAATCACATGACGCGTGAAAAATAGCGCAAGATATAAGGTCGGCGAATGAATAAGGTGGAAGGCGAGTGCTTGGTCACTCAGGATGTTGAGTATTCTACTACTCTGGGGCGTTGGGGAATTTAACTATGAAATTCATTCTTAAATTTTTTAAAAACAATAAGAATGCTGCGATTTACGAGGCGGCGATAAAATTTACGGCGAAGGCAATCACTCGATCAAATTTGGTGTTCAAAGGCGATATAAAAACAATGGCGAAATGTTGCTTGCACGAAGAAATTACAAGAAAGTGCAGAAAGAGGGCGATAAAGGCTAAGTAAAAACTACAATTACATTATTCATTATTTCTTTCTTCTTCTTCCTCTCTTGTTTCTTCTTCCTCTCTTATTTATTCTTCCTCTTCTTCAGTTGCGGTCCAGAGATTTTGATCAATCAAGGGAGGATCGTCGGGTCCAACCAATCCCTCAGCAGTGATTTCTTTCATCACTCCCATGGCGCTAAAATCAAGATTTGGAAACAAGTGTTGGGCCTGGTCCTTGGCGAGGTAGAAGCCCCGTTCGCGGCTGTCATAGGCAATGTCGGCGGCTTGTTCCCTCGCCTCAGTGGCTTTGGTTTTCTCCTCTGATAGCTCGCCCTCTAGCTCTTTAATCCTCGTAAGAAGATAAGTAATCTCAGCATCTTTCGTGACGAGGGTCGCCCCACGTGCCTCGTTCACCTTCTTGATCTCTTCAGAAGCAGCCCACATTGCCTCCAGATCTGCCGTCACCAAGGCCAAAGACTCGGCGGACTTTTTCTCCTGCTCCGCCAGCGACTTTTTTGTCAACTCCAGTTGAGCGCTCAATGTTTCAAGCTCTGACTCCTTGGCAGTCAGCGCCTTACCCTTGACGAGCAAGTCCTTCTCTAATTGATCCTTTTCTTTTCTACAAGCTTGGAGGCTGGAATCAAGGTCGTCCGCTTCCTCCTTCATCAGCTTCAGATGGTCTTCCAGCTCGCCGATCTTGATCCCCGCCGCGCCAATCAACTTGTCAGCATGGACTTTGTCTTTTCCCGCCTGCGCCACCACTTTGTCGAAGCGTTTCTCCCAAGCAACGGCGGCTTCTTGATGCTGAACACTCTCAGCCTTCAACTGTTCAGCTTCAACGGCTGTGGAGTTGAATTTGTCAAAAGCGTGGGCAAAGATGCACCCAGCTCGTAGGAGACATGCAAGGGTTTCCTCCTTGGTCTCGTTGATGCCTCGGCTCAACACTTCTTTTTCTATGATGTCGCGGTTAAGGCCAGTGAGCAAGAATTCTGAGGGCTCAATAGCATTGGGTAGCATGTTGAAATGGCTAGAAGAACCGCCTCTGTTGCCAGGAGCTTGCTCAATCTGGGCTGTCTCGGAAGTAGTGGCGGCACCGGGTGTGGATCTTTCTTCTTGGCGAGGGGGGGGGGGGGAGACAAGGAACGCTCATCGTTCGTGGGAGGCGGGCTAGGAGGTGTGACTTGGCGCGGGGGAGACTTGGGGTCTTCTTTTTCTGTTTCCCTTTCTTTCTCCCCGGCGGCACCAGAGCCTGTGGTGGCAGCTGCGGCGCTTGTGCCAGCAGTTGATGGCTGGTCGGTAGTTGTTGCTGTGGCGCCTATGGTGGAAGACTTGGCGGCAGCACCGGTAGCTGAACCAGTGGCTGCAGAATCGGGGGCCGTGACAATGACAGGCTCAGTGGCCGCGGCGGCGGAAGCTTCGGCGGTAGAGAGTTGGCTCGTCCCGTCAGTTGAAGACTTGGAGGTTGCAATGGCGGCGGCGGCGGCAGCTTTCTTGCTTTTGGGCACGGCGGTGGCGGTGGGCTGAACGCCGGGGTTGGAAGGGCCAGCCGAGGAACCTTTGACTAGTCTCCTCCTCTTGGGACCCTGAGCGCCTTCAGCTTGGTTCTCCGTACCGCCCCGTTTTTTCCCGTCGCCCTCAGTGTTAAACTTCGGGGAAAAACGGGCCATTTTCCTCTCCCGGGCTTTCAAGAGCTCAGCGTTGGTAAAGTTCATGTCTTCTGCAAACAATAAATAAAAAATTAGTAGCAACATAAGGAGTAAAAAAGAGGGTGTCGATGGTAAAAGTAAACTATAGGTGACCTAAGAATTTGGGTGTCCTTGAGAGGCGAGCGCCCTCAAGGACCGTTGAGCAGTCGAGGACGGGAAGCGGAGCGAGGAGACTCAAAAAAGCTTTGTCGTTGGCAGACAAAGATTCTTCCGGAGGATCGGTAATCCCGTTGGGCTTTTCCGTCCAGTAAAGGGGAAAAAGGGCAGTCCCGTCCCTAAGGGTGAAGGCCTCTGGGTAGGCGAGGTGGACCGCCACACGGAAGTACTTCCGGGCAAAGGAGGACTTCGCGTTACTTTTATAGGGATTCAAAGTTCAAACACTTACGGCCGGCCCGGGCCTTTAGGGAGATCCATCCTCTATTTTTGATGGACTTAGGGTCAGCATCGTAGAGGTAGAAGAAGCTGGTGGGAGTTGGGGCGATGCCAACCGCGGCGCACAAAATTTCAAAGCACCGGATGAAGGCCCAGGCGTTGGGGTGAAGTTGACAGGGAGCCGCGTTGATGTCGTGGAGGACGGTTTGAACAAAGGGCGAGAAGGGGAGCCTGATTCCAAGTTCGCCAAACATGTATTCGTACACAAAGAAAAAGTGGGATCTCTTTACGTCGCCATCGGCCTTATGAAACCAGGGGCGGTCCCCGGTACTGCAGGGCCAAATCCTGAGTTTGGCGTTAAACTCGTCGTCGACAGACAAGCCGCCAAGGCTGCCCACGAATTCCACGATGGGAGCACTATCCTGGAAAATGGAGGGTTGGTCTATGGCTTCGTGTGTGGGTGCTTCTTGGACTGGAAGGGGTAGAGTGGCAAAAGTTTTCCGTCGAAAAGGGGGGATCTCCGGGACCTCCAAGCGGAGGCCGCCGGCTGCGGTGGAATCAGGGTCGCTTTCAGAAGAAGAAGAGGGGTGATTAGGGGAGTTGGGGTCTGAGGCCATCTTTTATGATCAAATGAGGAAAGGGGAAAAAATGAGTAGATATATGATGCAGAGATAAGGGAAAGAGGACTCACCGGAGAAGGATGTGTAGAGTGGGTAGCGGAAAGGGTGATAGGCGACGGCACCGGAGCGGAAGTCGGAGGAAGGAGCTTGGTAAGCGATAAGGGAAGTAAAAAGGGGTCTCGGAAAGGGGTGATTGTAGGGAAGAAGGGTTTTTATAGGCAAAAGGGGGAAGTTGGAGGAATGACGCGTGTTGGACGCGTGTGGAAGATTGAAAGTCATGATGAGTTCTGGGGAAGTGGAGCGCGTGTGATGGGAGTTACTGCGCATGATGGGGCAGTTATGAAAAGTGAAACGACGGTTCCGGATTAAGAGGGAAGTTGATGTAGCTGACGCATCACGTGGGGCAGTTAGGGATTTGAAAAGTTTTTGAAATAAGAGAAAGCGCGAAAGGCCTCGCCACCACAAAAACCAAGCGCCATCGCCTCACAATTGCCAGTCAACACTTAGGTGATCAGTACATGACCAATGCCTGCCACCTTTCTCGCTGGCGAGCGATCGCTCACCTACTCCAACTATGGACTTGTGGACTCGCCAAGTTTGGGTTGCTCGCCGAGACCAGTGGACTGAGATTGAAAATGCTTTTCCATTTGCTTAAGCCATGTTGGCGACGTAGTTTTCTTCTTTTCTCTTAAGCCATGTTGGCGGCTTAAATTCCAGCGTACTATAGGATGCTTTTTAAAGACATTTAAAAGACACACTTAGCTCTCATGCTTCGAGCTCGGTGTCTTGTGGACTTGTGGACTGGGCGATCCCCTAGAGGGGCAACGCCCAGTGTATAGCCCGCCAGGGGCGGAGGCCTGGCCTTAAATTGGGCCTTAGCTTTGGAGGCCCAATTGGCCCAATGGGTAGTGCCCAGGCTCTATAAATAGGAGGCGGTTACTATTTGTAAGGGACTTTTTTGACTCATTTGATAAAGGAACACTTGAAATTCAGCACTCTTTCTCTCATTCTCACTCTCTCTTAGCACATTCTTCCACTCCCTAGGTACTATCCCTATCCTCAATGTTCATTCCCAGAACAGTTATTATTATTATTATTATTTTTTAACAGACTGGAACCATATCCAATTTATTAAAGATAAAAAGAAACTCATCATGATCATATATCTTTTAAATATATATATATATATATATATATATATATAATTTGAATTGAATTTAAACTGATTATAACAAAAATTAAATGTATGATTATATAAGTATAAAATTTTCATGGAGATAAAAAAACTGATATTGACACCAAAAAAAATACACCCGTGATCTAAAAAAAAAAATTTAATTAGAAGATAGTATTTCACAAATCAATTATCAGAAGAGAATTTATGTAACAAATCATATGAAAAGTAGTAAATTCAATAAAGAGATCAATTTAATAATATAGTGTATTTTATGAATCTTTTCTTGATCTCTTTCCATTATGATATATCTCATGACCTTTTTTTTTTGTCTCTTCCACTTTTGGTGGCAAGATTCAATAATATTTCATTCACATCAAGGAAGGAATGAAGAATGATCAAGTCAACTAAATCATAGAGTAATTTCTCTCAAATGTATCCAATAAATCGATTGAATCTTTTTGGGATTTTATATTCATATAAATTTCTAGTTCTCCAAGAACTCTTTGTGTATTCATGCTATGGTACTTCTAGACTCATAGCTCAAAGAGAATATATCTCAATACAATTCTTATGGATTCGTAGGATACAAATCTTCATGATTCATATTTTAAAAATACTACTACGGTACTTCCAGACTCGTAGGTTATGAATCTTCATGATTCATTCAAAATAATTCAACTACAATGTTTCTGGATTGTAGGCTATGAATCTTCATGATTCTTTTAAAATAATTCAATTACACTAAGACTATGAATCTTCTTGATTCATGCAAAATAATTCAATTACAGTGCTTCTGGACTGTAAGGCTAATTCATGCAAAATAATTCAATTACAGTGCTTCTGGACTGTAAGGCTATGAATCTTTCTGATTCATGCATAATAATTCAATTACAGTACTTCTGGACTGTAAGGCTATGAATCTTCAGGATTCATGCAAAAATTGGTACTTTTAGACTCATAGTTATGAATCAATATAAAAGAAAAAAAAATTGATTCGAAGAAGAAGAAAGAAGAGAGAAAATAAAAACAAATTATAACCTTCCACATGGATGTGGTACTTACTCTGGAATTGGTACTTACTCTTTCACTTAGGAATTGGGAATTTTATGGAGAGACTATTGTGCTGATAACGTGTTATGAATAAAGAGTAAGCAAGTAAATAAGAGAGGAGAATAGAGGAACAAGAGATATAGAATAATGTGATGAGGATCCTCTGCTAGGTGCAGACTCCCTTGTATTTATACTATTAGGTTTAGAGTGTTGAACAAGTATACATGTGGGTCTGGCCCATGGACTCCTAACTCTGATGGGCATCCAAATATTCATAACAGTTTGGATATTCTTCTCTTTGCATTTATCTATTTTCGTAAATTTGTTTTTTTTTTCTTTTCTTCACAAGATAGAATACTTAATGGGAGCGAAGAGAAGATAAAGTAAAATGTATGGACATTAATCTAAAGACAAAACTTATATATATAGCACTATAAGTATTATACGGTTCTTCAATATTCAATTCAATTCAGTTTCAAAAAAAATATTCAATTCAATCATATAATTTTTAGTATTTTATTAATTTTAAAACATTTTCCATTTTCATTTTTCAACTAACGAATAATGTTGTAATTGGACAAAAGTTAAAATATTATGAATAAAACAATGTCTAAATTTTGTCCTAATCAAAATTGAATAATAGTGATAACATCAGAAGAAATTTGATGACATTCGACTCAAGGTGTCTTGTAATGATGTAAATGCCTCTTTAAAAAATATATATCGGTTTATCCATTCTTTATATATTAAATTTAAGTATTAAATCTTAAATTTTATGCATGAATTCACTTGGCATAAGCTTCATACTAAATGAAAATTAAATTAATATTATTTATTTACTCCTTCAAAACATATCCCTAAATTGTTTTTTAGTTACATGGCGCGGCAAAGTCCCTACTCCCTAGGGAAGGACAACTGGGTGCCTGACTCAAACGGCCAAGGGGACAAGCCCTCTCCTACGCCAGCCCTAATTAATCGATGACACTCTCTAAAGGGGAATGGAACATATACAATATCAGAAAGGTAACAAAAGGGCTCTGAGGGTAACCAGCCAGCCAACATATTGGCTTCCCTATTCACATGAATAATGTTAGTTATACACCTCTTTTTTAGATGGAAGAGGTGGAATGAGAAGAGAGATAGAAACAAAAATAAGTGAAAATGAAGTGTTTAAAAAATGATCAAGTGTGTATATATCAAAACAAATGAGATTGAATTAGCTTATTTTTTCTTTAAAAGCCGATCTAATCCAATCTGTGAAGCAAAATTAAGAATAATCATAACAATAATAATGATAATAATTTTAATAAAAATAAAAAAATACATATTCAAGTTGGTTAATGTTTTTTGCTTAATAATTAATTAGTTAAAAGAAATAATTTTGAATATATTTTAAAGAATCAACTCAATGACATGATTCGAACAAACCCTTCTTATTAGATGACCATGATACTTCCAAAAAATCAAGATTCTTGATCAATGGAGGAACAATATCACCATTTTTGTTCAATAAGATACCTAAGTGGACGATTGACTCTTTCGATACTGCCCATTGGAAATATTGAAGGAAATCAATTCCGTGAATATTATTGAAAATTTGCAATGTATTTATACAGTTTAGAGTTGACTAATTAAACAATAAAGTCTAAACCTAATTACATACGTAATTACAGGTAAATGAATAAATAAATATTCATATTATATCATATTCTATCACACCCCGTAGTCGAAGCGAGAGGTCGACGGGAACAAAAATCATAAAAAAGAACTCGAGGAAGACCCTTAGTAAAAATGTTCGCAATCTAATGATGAGAAGGAGCACGAAGAACGCGAGTCTGACCACGCACGACTTCTTCCCGAACAAAGTGGATATCCATCTCAATAAAACCGGACTTAAAATAATCTTAATCATAACTTTTTAATTGATTAAAAATAAAATTCTTTCAAGCTTGATCACATGTTTAGATTAGTTTATATTTCTTCAAAATCATTTCCTACACAAATTTCTCCTCACAATTCTTAGACTCAATTATAAAATGATTCTTAAACATGCTATCAACCGACATGTTTATTACACCTCGAGTTTCTTATGAACAAAGTCCTCTTTTAGCTTAACTTATTATTGACCATATTTAATATGGCCTTACATAAATCTTAAAATTTAAAATACACTAAGAAATCTACTACTTACTAAAGCTAGAGGGTTTGGAGTACTGTTCATAAGAGAATACCCGCAAGAGCGGGTTACGGGTCGGTTCTGGTGCGGTTTTTCCGAGACCTATGCAGGAGACCCGAAAACGGTAGCTGCAGCCTGCAGGGTACGGAATATCTTCACTACAGCTTGCAAATCTTCTGCAAGCTTGCCCTCTTCCCCATTTGCCCCCTTTCTCATCTTCTTTCTCTCTCAAATGCCTGAAGGTGACGGTTCTTGGAAGCCTCGGGCCTGTGCAGGTTCTCATGAGGCCGGAATCCACCGTTGGCGAGCTGGTGGCGGCGGTGGCGCGACAGTACGTGAAGGAAGTTCGCCGTCCGATCCTGCCGACCAACGATGCCTCTGATTTCAACCTTCATTACTCGCAGTTTAGCCTAGAAAGTGAGTTTCCTGTTTCCCTTCACAATCTCTTGATCTTCATATGAAATCATGAATATAAATTCTGATGATCGTGAAATTGATCTGGTTGTTTTGTTTATCTATGAAGGTTTGCATAGGGAGGAGAAACTGGTAGAACTTGGCTCTAGGAACTTTTTCATGTGCTCAAGGTTATTTTCAGCCGTTTTTCTTCAATGTTATGTGGCTGATTCTCTGTCTCTTTCACAGGTTACCATTAGTTCTCACAATGTTTTCATTCTAATTAAGATTGTGCACACAACATGTTCGTTAGTTTGCTTCACTGAAATTCATTTTATCAACTGTGTTTTTTTTCCTTTCAGGATTTATATCGTGTTTTCATTCACCATTCTTCACTCAAAATGAGCAGCTCAAGGGAAAACTCGCCAGATTGGTTATGTTATTTTATGAAACATATGGAAACATAAGGTATGCTGCCTTTAACTATGTTAGCTGGCTGTTTGATATCCTCAATCTATTGTTTCACAGTTGGGCTTTTGTTCATGCTACTATAATTACTCATCAAGAGTGATAATGTCATATTTGGGTTTTGCTGGAAAGGCTGTGTGCATTGGCCATAAATTGATTTTTATCATCTACAGATGCATGCTTTACACATCATAAACTCTTAATGAGTAATTTTTTTGTATTTATTATTACTTTGACAGTGGCTTAATCTCAAATAAATCTAATGATATTCTTACTCTTTCAAAAAAAAGGGATGACTAGAGTGTGCTGGTTTGGAAAGCTTACTGCTTCCTATCATGTGCTTCTCTTTGCTGGTGAGTGGTGATGGTGTCAAAGTAGATGAGGAGATGTCAAAGTTGCTTCCTTCTCAGAAAAAGAAGATGAGACAAAAACAAAGAAAGGCAGAAGCAAGAGCTAAGAAAGTATTGTACTCATTTCTACAGCTTCGTTTGAACTTGGTGCAGGAAGGGCATTCATTCATCCTATTGTTTTATTTTGTTTTCAGGGGGCAGAGGAAAAGAATGAAGAGTTTAGTGTTAGTGAGGTATTCAAGTCTAGGAAACGACATGTAAAACCTGTGAATCCTGATCCACATGGGGAGAAGTTATTGCAGGTTAAGTTTTAGTGCCTTCAACTTCAGTAACCATTGCGATTCTCTTTAGCCTGTGTTTTATATTTTATAATTTAATGGATAAAATAGAAGTTTTCTCCTTGATTCTTACTAACGGTTACCATTATGGTCATTTTCACCAATCACCATGCATATTGACATTTTAGATCTTGATAGAAAACTCTAAATATTTAAGATAATCAAAGGGTGTTATATTTGAGTTAGAGATAGAGAATATGGTTCTTCAAAAGTGATAGGATTTAGAAATGCACAAAAGGTTCTGTTTGCCAGAAGGAATGCTTCACAGAACAAGGGGATTCTTTGACATTTGAAACCAGTGTTGTCAAATAGCGGCTATAGCGGCCGCGACCCGCTATAGCGTAGCGGAAATTTGGCCCGCCGCAATCGCTACGCCGCGACATCGCGGCCACCGCGACAAACGCGATTGCGGCGCAACTCGCAATAACGCCGCGATGGGCAAAGCGGAAATATCGGGTGGGAGTTAATTTCATGCGTGATTTGAGGGAATTTTCAATAATGGCACCGCTTGGAGAATGTAATACCACCGACTGATTTAATTGGATGCCAATTAGTGGAAGAAAATGGCACCGCTTGGAGAATGATGCCACCAACTGATTTTTCTAAAATGGCACCGCTTGGAGAATGTAATGCCACTTCTTTTTTTCACACTCTATTTTCTTTTCTTTCCTTTTCTTTTTTCCTTCCTTCTTTCTTCAAATTTCCAGACTGTTTTCTTTCTTTTTCTTTTTTCATTTGTTCGCTATTCACAATTCAAACTTTCAGAATTCAGAATCTGTTTTTATGTTTTTTCACTCTGCTTTCTTTCCTTATCTCTTTCACATTTTCTTTCTCTTTCTCTTTTCACTTGTTCGTTATTCACAATTATCTGTTTTTTTTTTTCACTCTGCTCTCTTTCCTTATCTCTTTCACTTCGTTTTTTCTCCACAGTTCCGGTTTCTGTTTTTCATTTATTCACCCTCTGTTTTCTGCTTTTTATTCTGTCTCTGTATTTTATTTCGTTCTTCTTTTGTGACAAGCTATTTTTGTATAATATTTTACTTATTTTAACCGCTATGCGGTTACCGCTATTTGCCCGCGACGCTATCCGCTAAATGAAATAGCGGATTTTGGCCTCGCCGCGATTTTCCGCGATCGCGATTTGACAACACTGTTTGAAACAGAGGTAAGTAAGGAAATTGGTGATGAGACAAATGCAAAAGTTTCTAGCTTAGGAGAGAGATATGAAGGTTCGAGAAAGAAGAGGATATTAAGATTTTGTGGCATTGTGAAATTTCTGCATTTCTATAACACAGGCTTCCATAAGAACTTTGTGTATTTTATATGCATATGATCCATGTTATATACAAAACATGAACTCCCCCATTTATGGTTGTATTCATGTGGAATTCTGTGTTTCTGTTATTCTGATTTGGATTCTACTTATTTCTTTATGGACTGTATGTGCTTACAGATTGGCCAAGAGAAAGGGATGCAGCAAGGAGGACAACCACCTTTGTCTGAGTTTTTTCTCCTCTTTCTGATCTGAACAGGTAGGAACAGATTGTTACTTTAATTGGATCAGCTTATGTATGTTCCATAAGATTATTCAGGTGCACCTATCCAAATACACTAGACACTTTTACAAAATGAGAATTAAAATTGGCCCTTCACATTTTTTTCAAGCTTTTTTTCATGTCATGATGGTTCGGGATTCGGGATGAGCAAATGGAGGGAAATTACTTGAGGTTCTCCATGAGATTCTTCTAAATACATCTTGGATTGCTATTGTTTATTTCTTAACTTTTGACTTTAAGCCATCATCGAATTTATGACATATACACATTTGAGGGTGTGCTTTAGTTAGGTGAGTACTGAATACTGATGCATGTTCTTTTTCTTTTTTGAGAGTAAAAATTCTGCAGTCATACATCTAATAATACAAGTGATGAATTACAATTTTATAAATTAAAAACTCAATTTCCAAAAACTAATCTGAGAAAAATATGCAGATTGTTGCTTTAAGAGCCACAAGGTCTGTAACCTCTTCTTCAAACTTCCCCTTTAAACTTGGCTTCATATACCTGAGGTTGCATGTAGATAGCTGAAATCAATCTGCGTGCAAACCATCTCATGTGCATAGCACGTTGAGTTGCACTTGCTGCTTTAACCGTATCAAACTGCAAATACACAAAACCTGCACTTCTTTTGTCGACATAGATATGCTTAACCCGCCCAAATTTAGAACACTCTTCTTCTACATCCTCTTTAATGTCTAGATCAAAATCAAGTTCTGTCTCTGATGCATGTTCTTTTAGAATAGGGTTTCTTTTTTCTCAGGCCTGCAAGATATGCATAATTTATTTGTTAACCTTTTTCTCTCTTTGGCTTTTAATTTCAGTTTTAATGGTAAGAACATGCTGCATCTTTTATCAGATTTGGTTGACATAGACATATTATGATGTGGACATCTGATACTAATTAGATTCAATTTTTTTAACACTTGCTGCAGATAAAAATTGATTTGGAAATATTTCAAGAATGGTTATCTTGTGAAAAGCCCAAATGGTACTATGTGGAATGCCCAAGTGTTTAGATGGGGAGGAAAGATTTTTTTGTTGCTCTCTACTGTCACAAAGCTTTTAAAGGAGTTCATAAAAAGACTGTCGCATGAGACAAATGGTCTATATTTCAGGTGGGTTTTGATAAACACAAGAATGGTATTTTCTATTTTGAGCCAAGCTTTAGTGTTTTTTAAATCATGTGTGGTATTGACTTTCTGATCTTTGGTTTTCAAGTTCTTGATTGCCTTTCGAAATGGGATGTATTTAATTTAATCTATTTGCAACATAATAAGAATGAGAATAAATTTCTTTGTGGCTTACACATGTGATTCACGACATAAGATTTGAGAAGGAAAGGGTGCAATGTGACTACACTAGCTCATGGTCCATTCTTTTTTTTCTTTTCCATTTGGTAATGGATTCAATGGACTGAATGGAGGTTGTTACTGACACTGTTAAATTAACACGGTGGGACAATCCATATGTACCACACACTTATAAAGGACTCTTAAAGTGAAAATATGCTAATTTGAATTCAGTCGATTTTCTATTTAAGGTTTTATCATCACTTTATTTCATGTGGTGTTGGGATACTACTTCTGATGTCTCTGTCAATCATAATATTTTGATGATGCAACCAACTAATTCATAGATGCTTGTGTTTATAGGTTGATGGTGATCGTGAGCTACTTTTTCTCTATGAACGGAGAAAGAAGAACTCATGGAAGGAAATTGGGTTACCATCGGAGGTCTGACAAATATTTATTTTTTATTATTATCAAATTACATGCTTTTCCACAAATTTAGTTCACTTAAAAAACTTTGCCTAATCTTACTAATTAAAAATGCTCATTTTATTAGTCTATTTTTTTCTTCTAACTCATGCAATCTATTTTTGACGTTTAAAGATGGACTAATATTTTTAACTAATTAATACATGCATAACTACTGCATTGTTTGGATTAGCTTCTAGCTTATAGAAAGTATTCAATTGATATTTGGTTCCTAAGAAAAAACTCTTCATTGAATGGGAACTTCTCAATTGTTATTTGGTTCCTAACGAAGAAAATGCCTTTATAAGTGTATATGGTGAAGTTATATGATGGATCTTCTAGAAAAGACGAGGTGCAAATTGATTTTAACTTATGAGAGAAGCTCTTATTTAAAGACAAAATCATTACAAGATTATTTCAACTTCTCCTTTTATGTATGTGCCTATTGAGAAGTTTAACTGAATTGTCTGTAATTTTTTTGTATTTGAAGTGTTGTCTCTCAGTTGTTAGCCTGTCTTAAATATATGCCGGTTGCCTTTAGAATTTTACATTATTTTTGGTTTCTAAAGAGGATTGCATTGTGCTTTGGGCCATAGCGTCACTTTCTCCAGACAGGGTTTGACATTGTATTGATTCTTATATTGCAACTTAGTTCGTCGTCAGCTTGGGTTGAAGTACCTCATATTGTTTCCATAGTAAAAAACAACGGATATTTTAACTCTAATACATGGCCTTATCTCTTCACTTTGATTATGATTTAGTAGGTTTGCCTTATGGATGGTTTGAGTTCTGGGTTTTATTTTCTAGCATTGTTAATTTTAAAATTTGAATCTTGTAGTGCCTAAAAGGGTTACATGTTCTGGATGATAGAAGCTGAAAATGGTGATTGGTAATTTTTGCTGCAGATTATATTGGCCTGAAGTGGGTTGTTGAAACACTAATGATGGATAAACTTTGTTGTTGCCGAAGTTTTATCCTGCAATAGTTGCTTTCGACCTAAAATTGCTTTTCACACAATTAAATTTTGGAAAATCATTCTTTTAGTTATACTTTTTGTTCTAGACTTCTTGGTCAAGAAGTTAGACCACTGAGAGAAATTTCAGAGACTACTGAAACTTCATAGTTGAGAAGGATGAATGTATCTTAAGATGAACAAAACTGCAGTGCATTTTATTCTTATGTTTTATGGTATACTTCTTAAAAGTGAAAAGTGAAAAATAAACAAAAGAGTGCCTATAGTGCATATAGGTCTCAACTATAGTTAATGATAAGAATATGCTGATTATGTGTCACACGTGGATGTACTTGCGCATCAAAAACACATTCATTGATATGCTTTTGATGAGTCTTCCTTTTTCTCATTTCCTCCTTATTGAACCAAGGCTAATTTGTTGAATTGGCAAACATATTGAAGATTGTCGCATTCTGGACTGGGCGAGCCCCTAGAGGGGCAACGCCCGGCATGTAGCCCGCCCCGAGGCAGGGCCTTGGCCTTAAATTGGGCCTTGATCTCGGAGGCCCAATTGGCCCAATAGGTAGTACCCAAGCTCTATAAATAGGAGGTAGTTATCAATTGTAAGGGACTTTTGGCTCATTTGATGAAATAACACTTGAAATTCAGCACTCTCTCTCTCATTCTCATTCTCTCTTAGCACAATCCCTCTACCTCTAGGTACTATACCTCTCTTCAATGTTCATTCCTAGAACATTTGGCGCCGTCTGTGGGGACTGTAAACTTTCTACTCCCATTCACGTGGATTGATTGTGCAGGAAGTTATCTCTGATTGCGATTAGGCAATTCTCTGGTTGATTCTGTAACCGGTGTTCGTTTTCCGATCGCGTTTGCATCATTCCTGGTTGGGATGGAAACTCGACGCAGGAGGCAGCATCATTTGTAACACCCCGATTTCGGTGGCGTCACTTTAGTAACCAAAAGAAATACTTAAGCGGAAAAAAACGTGAATTATTTTTTTTCGACAATATAACTAAAGACAGAAAGCAATAAACTCCCCAACAAAAGATAAAGAAGCTACTATACAACTATATATACATGCCTCGCTAAATACAACCACGTCACGAGTAACCTCCAGTGACGGGTGACAGAAAGAGAGTAACGCCCGAAGGCAATATGTACAGTCCAAGGTAAAAATACTGTGTCCGCAACACTGAACCTCAAAATCTGAGAACAAGTTGGCCCAGCGGCCTAAGAAAAGACCCCCTAACTCCAACCAGCTCTCTGTGATCTCCATAGGAAACCACACAAAAAGCTACCGGTAGGAAACTACCCTGTCCCCAAAACTGAAGCATGACGGTCAGAGCATCGACACTACCCCTACACTAATCCCTACCCGAGGAGCCCACACTAGCACTCGATCCTACAAGCTAGCGCGGTCGTCATCCGAATCTGCATCCAGGACGACTAAGTCGACATACTCAACACTGCCCTCTCTGTCCACCCTAATGCGCTCCTGCACTGGCCTCTCGGGCTCGGGGCCCGGAACGAGATCCGCGACGACAGCAGCAGCAGTAGACGGACTAGACTCCGTCGAAGCCCCACCTACTGGTACCTCCTCAGAGGGGTCCTCATCATCCGAAGGGGATGGTGGCGGTGGAGGTCCTCCCAAGCCGGGTCCACAGTGTACACCTGGAGGCAGGTTGAAGCTCACTATGTGCCTCCTCATCACCCCCTCCGTCAAGCGTCCGAATCGGTCGACACGGTCCTCCATGACCCGACCGGTGTAGGTCGCACGGTGGCCCTCGGGATCGACCACCCATGCACCTGGGTCGTCTTGATCAAGCATCTCGTACCTGGTCCCCCCCGAGGGGCTGACCATGGTAAACCAATCCCCCATACTCATCTGACAAATGGCGTAGTCCGCCCAAACACACACAGCAGACGCGAGGGTCAACTCCAAAGAATTATATAATTAATAAATCCAGATATAATTATAGGATAATAAATACTTGCCTCTCAGGCTTATAAGTTTTGGGATAGCTTCCTAGGGTTGCATGTATCACAATGAATATAAAGAACCATAAAAACAAGTAGCATGCCTCAAAAATAGGGTAAACAGTTATCAATCACACTCAGCAACTAAGTCAGCATGTATGTTGCATGAAATGCAATGCTGGGTAACAAAATGCATTCCGGAAGAAGGATGGACATCAACGAGGCGGCCCTAACACCAGCTACGGTGGGTACCTTCCTGCTCGCGTGTCTCTTACACCACACAAAAGTAGTCAGATCAGCAGTGAACCCGTAGGTCTGCCATTCCGTCTGCTACTGAGGACCACCGTAGTGTCCTAAATATGGAAATCCGGGTCTTATGACCATTTTGGAATCCACCGAGGTCCGGTATCACGCCGTGTATTAACCTCAAAATGAGTGCATGAATGCAAGTGATTAGCCAAACAACGTCTCCGACCTCACCCGACACGTCGCCACGTGTTCTAAATAACTTAAAGTCTCTAAAAAACCTACCCTAAGGCAAACGTCGATTCTGCGACAAAATGAATTAATCAAAAGAAGAAGAAGATACTTTGGAACTCATGGTTCCCGGCTAAACTTTAGATAGCCAATCAATAAACTGCTCATCGAGCGAAAAGGTACCGAAGTACTTGGAAACTTATAGTCTCCGGCTAAACTTTAGATAGCCAAACATTAAACTGCTCATCGAGCGAAAGAGTTTCAACATACTCGAAGACTTGTATATTTCCTCATAACGTGGACTCGACGACACTTCTCATATTTCCCAAACTAATATTCAGGCTCTAAGCTCTTATCTAAGGGTATTATTATTGTTCAAAGGATTTAGAAATTGATTAATGTCTTATGAGTTTTCCATGATAAAATAGTTTTCATTTTAATCTTATAATACTTCCTAAGAGTTTTCAGAGATCCCATAATCTCAAATAATTCCCTGAGAAGGTCTCGATCCATTAAAACATAACAAGGTCCGAACTCCGTTCGTCCTTTAAAACTCTCTCAAAATCTCATAAAAATTTGGCATGACCTGCCCGTAATCCTCACTCTTCAGAATCTCAGGTACAAGTGGAATAGCATAAATAAAACAGCTCAGTCAAAAGCATAAACAGCATATTCCAACACATCCTAAGTTAACCATGTAGCACATAGCATGTGAATCATTTAGCACACAATATCATGGCATCAATTACTCAACAAGGTCGGCCGAAGCCTCAGAGAACAATTCAGACATTTAGCAATTAAGTGCATAACACATAAATCAAGTCGAACTTGTCGACACCTAAAGCATTATCTAGTAATTCAGAGAGTAGCCCTCACCGGTGGGTCTTCCAGCTTCTTCCTCAAAATGTTCTTCAAGCTCTTCTCCTTGATCTCTGGGAATCTCCTCAAACGAACCTTAAGCAAAAATCACAGAAATCAACACCAAGAGTCAGAAACTCAGCAATCAAAGAGTCCTAGGGTTACACGGTACACTACTACCTCCGTGATACGACAATCTAACGCGTTAAGACAAGTTTTCGAAAAATCGGATTCTCCCCCCCCCCCCTTGATATAGCTCTCGGCCACTTCCTTTAATTGGGAGGGTCGATTTTTCTTCGATCAAACTTGGTTCCTAGGTTAACATAAGCCGTAACTAAGACGGTTCTAGGCTCGGAAAAATTTTCGGATCGAAAACTGATATAGGGGTAGTTTGGTCATTATTTTTAGCTCAGAATTTCAAAATTGGATTTTTGAAAAACAAATTGGATGGGGACGTCCACAACGACGTTTATGACGACAAATCCTACTAGCACTAAGCCAAGTCGATAGATTAGAGCGTAAAGGTTGCGACTTTGCCGAAAAATGGGTATTTAAGGTAGAAATTGATCCCGGCGGCATTTCGTCGACATTTGACAAAATCTAATCCGCAGAACACGCTCAGGAGCATGCAGGGAAGAAGTTTAGACGCTGAAATCAGCGTATTTGAACAGTTTTTCAAAAACCTCAAAATTTTGAACTCAGAAAGTCGTAGGAGAAGTGGACAGAAACGACGATTCGAAGGAGAGTATAGTTTACCTACCTCGAGGTCTTCGATTAGTGACGATCGGTGAAGCAAACGGGCAAGAAACGACGAAGATCCGGATCTCTCTCTCTCTCTTGATGCTCGCGGGTTTGGGGAGGGAAATGGGTAGTTTTTGGCAAAAAATCTAATTTTTGAGCTATTTTTAGGTTTTGGAAAAAACAGAAAAATGATTTTTTTGCGATTCCGATTTTTCCTGCGCGTTCCTCTGCGAATTCTAAGATAGGTTCTGGCGACAGAATTCCAGAACTCAAAACAGGATTCTTGGAATTAAACCAAAAGATCCAAAATCGGCATAAGTCGGTGTAAGTCGGTTTATCCCGAAAAACTACTTTTTGCAGTGATCGTCGGATGAGAAAACTTCCTTCTGAAGAAAGATTAGGAATGATGAGAGAAATAGGAGAACGCGGGTGGAATCTTCTTTTGCAGCTCCGAATAGAAAAAGTCTTCATCGTCTGTCGATCTTAGGTTTTCTCGAACTATCAGGGATTCCGTTTCGGCAAACTTCCGAGAATTGGAATTTGATGTTCGTACTTTCCAGGATTTCGCATCGAAATGATTGTTTAAGGACGGAAAAGAGAAGTTCTAACATTTCTCTGAGGATTTTTGGAATTAGTTTCCATCGTGTCCTAAAGCGTAAATTAACTATTCACTAATACCTTTGACCTAGGATTAAGCGTATGTTAGTCGTGCTATAACTCTTATCGGTTTTTCGATAAATTCTTGGACTTTTCCTGAACCTTTTTCCTTCCCAAATTTATCTTAATCAAATAACTCTTTTATTTTATTCACTTATCCAAAGCGTTAAAACTTGGGCCTTACATTACTACCCTCCAAAAAGAAAGTTTCGACCTCGAAACTTAAGGGTCAGTAAAAAGTTCTGGGTACTGTTCCTTGATCTTTTCCTTCAGCTCCCACGTCGCATCGCCGGTGTCCTTGTTCCAAATAACCTTCACTAACTCGATCTCTTTTCCCCTCAACTGCTTTATCCTTGTGTCACCAATGCTGATTGGCGGTGTCTCGAAAGACAAGTTATCCTTCAACTCAATGTCATCCAGCTCGATGACGTGCGTCGGATCAGCAATATACTTCCTCAGTTGTGACACATGGAATACATCGTGAATGTTTGATAGAAAAGGCGGTAGTGCGATCTGATAAGCTACCGGTCCTACACGACGAGTAATCTGATAAGGTCCAATGAACTTTGGCGTAAGCTTTCTTGACTTGATTGCTCGACCAACTCCTGTAGTCTGGGTAACTCGCAGAAACACATGATCTCCCTCTTCAAATTCCAGGGTTCTGCGCCTTTGATCTGCATAGCTCTTCTGTCTACTCTGAGAAGCCTTCATCTTCTCTCTGATCTGTTTAATCTTCTCAGTCGTCTGTTGCAGAAGTTCCGGTCCTACTAACAAATTCTCTCCATCTTGATACCAACATAAAGGTGTTCTACACTTGCGGCCATACAATGCCTCATACGGTGCCATACCTATGGTCGTATGAAAACTGTTGTTATATGTGAATTCAATCAGTGGCAATAGGGTATCCCAACTGCCCTTGTTGTCTAACACGCAAGCTCGTAGCAAATCCTCCAATGATTGGATAGTTCTCTCAGTTTGCCCATCGGTCTGTGGATGATAAGCAGAACTTAATCTCAGCCTCGTTCCCAAAGCCTCATGAAGAGCTCCCCACAAATGTGAAGTAAACTTCGGGTCTCTATCGGAAACGATACTTGTTGGCACTCCATGAAGTCGCACAATCTCAGCTATATAGATCTCTGATAGCTTATCCACGTTGTACGTAGTTCTCACAGGTATGAAATGAGCCGACTTAGTCAATCGATCCACGACTACCCAAATCGAATCATATCCTTTTTTAGTTCTTGGTAATGCCACGACAAAATCCATCGATATGCTATCCCATTTCCATTGAGGTACATCCAAGCTTTGTAGCATACCCGCAGATTTCTGATGTTCCACCTTCGCCTTTTGACAGGTCAAACATGCAGCCACATATTCTGCCACTTGTCTTTTCATTCCTGGCCACCAAAAATTCACCTTCAAGTCCTGATGCATCTTTTTCATTCCAGGGTGAATGCTCAACTTACTTTTGTGACCTTCGTCCATTATCAACCTCCTTAAGTCAGGGTTGTTAGGTACGCAAACTCTACCCTTACACCGTAGGATATTGTCACTTCCTACCTTGAATTCCGGGTCCTTACCCTGAATTACCAAATTCCTTTTTCCGAGTAAAAATTCATCTTGTAACTGTTGGTCTCGGATTTCTTCCATCAATCCATTGGTAATCCTGATTGTAAGACCCGGATTTTCGGAACAAGTTAATTTCCGACTCACGCGTAGAATCAGTGTAAACGTGACAGGAGTTTGTTGTTTGAGAAAGATCAATGAAGAAGAAAGTTCAGGAATTGCTTGAGGTATGTTGCGTCGTCGCTGTAGGAATTAGTGCGAGTTGTCTGCACACCTGCCTTATGGCGAGCGTGTCCAGAATAGGCTATTTCGCTCTTAAAGCAACGTTTTGAGTGAGATTTCGAACTCTCGGAAAATTTAAAGATTCTCTTTATTTTTCCATCGACCAGCGTTTCATTTCGGAACTCTGGACTGTACGCACGATAGGTTTCACTTTTCGGATGTCCGCCGACGCTAATTTCTTTGCTTCGAAACCCTATTTTCGAGCAATGGATGAAGACTTTTTCTATTCGGGACTTCTAACGAAGATTCCGTCCGCGTTGCCAGACTTGTTTCGACGTTTCCAATCTTTCTTCAGTTGGAAGTTTTGTCGTTTGAGCATCACAGCAAAAAGTAGTTTTTCGGGGCAGATTAACCGACACCGCTTTTGAGATTTTCGATATCGTTTTTCCTATATCATAGATATTTGTTTTGAGTTCTGGATTTCTGACGCCAGAATCTCTCTTAGAATTTCTCGGTGATCGTGCTGCAAAAATCGGAATCGCGAAATTTTCATTTTCCCGCGATTTCACCCGCCTATAAATAGCGCGAAAAAGCAAAATCCTCTCATTTTCTTTCCATTTGTGGCTGATTTCGTGGGGAGCAAGGGGGGAGGGGATTTCCGCGAAAACTTGACCAATCTTCGTGCAGTTCGTCCCTACTTCTAGGTATCAAGGTAACTAACACGATTCCTACCTCTGATTGTTGTTTCTGTTGCGTTTCTGAAGTCGTTTCTGTGCTCTAAGTTTTGAGCTTTTTCTAAAATTGTCCGATTTCTCTGATTTCTTGCTTGGGTTATGTTCCTTATGTTCCCCTGAGTCTAAAACCTCTGTCAGTAAACTCTGATTGCGATTCAGTTGTCCAGGATCTGAAAAATTGACTCAAAACTCTTTTTGTCTCACATTTCGAAACTTTATTGTCGAAAAGACTTAATCTGACTTCGTGCCTTTAGGATTTGTTGTCACGGATGTCATGAGGATCGTTGCTGTCAAATTTGTTTTCAGAACTGATAACTTTGAAGTTTTGAGCCTTTATTTTGGACCAAAATGCCCCTGCGTAGTCGTATTCCGGCCCGATTGTCCGAAAATTGTTCTGACAGTTTCTTTGCCTTAGTTTTACCCTAAAACTACCTTGTGAATTGATTTGATCAAAGAAAAAGAGTCGAAGCCCTTTTTCCTTTGAGGCCGTGGACTATTTCCTTTAGGGGGGAGTTTTTCGGTTTCGAAAACTTGTCTTTTCGTACCTGATTGTCCTATTCTGAAGCTTTAATGCTTTGTCTATCGTTTATGTATTGTATTGCGATCGAACTAATCGATTTTGTTTGGATTCTGCTTTGTTTTTCTCCGAGGTTCAGTTGAGGGAACTTTGGAAGACTCAGAGCAATTGTTTGAGGAGAACTTTGTTTGCGAAGCTGGAACAGCTCGAGGTTAGGGCAACTTGCTATATTTAGCTATGATTGCATGATAGGCGTCGATAAACTAGACCTATGCTTTATCTGATGTTGTATATGATGATGATTTCTTGTTATGATTGTTTCATAACTTATGATATTGATGATGTGTTGAATTGAGCGTTTTGACGCAACTTCGGAGTGGGGGTTCATTGATCTGGGGATCTTTGACATTTCGGGTTGGATGAACAACCCTAGGCAAGTTCAAATGTGGGGTTTGAGACTTAGCCATTTGTTGGGATTCGTTGGAATTCCTAGACTTTCCCCGGGAAATGTATTTTGGGTGGTTGACTTTTGGAAACTTAGAATGATAGAGCTTTCGGAAAATAAAGACTTGGGAAACTTAGACTTTGAGAAATAAACTCATAACTTGGCTAATTCGAATTGAAACAATTTTTATTAACGTTTAAGCATAGGAGAACTGAAGGGGAAAAATATTTACGAAAGGCGGGGAAAAGTCGACTTATGTTGTGGGTTTGGAGAGTTTGGAATTGGGGAAAGCCACTGAGGTGAGCTATGGTGATGATTGAAAGTCACCGAGTACTCTAGTACTCCTGGTAGTGTTGTTCGAGTCGTGTTGTATTAACCGGCACAGACTCTGGGTTTTGTTTGTGGGGTTTGTGGTGGGAGTTGTGTTGTATTGACCGACACTAACTCCGAGTCGTGTTGTATTGACCGACACTGACTCTGGTTTTGATAATCATATTGCACACGTGCATATACGCGATGAAGTGCCAAGCAGAGTACTTCGGTATAACAGGAAGTAACGATCAGCCATGCAGAGTTGAATCGGTCCTGACTATATCTGGCACAACAGGAGGTAACGATCATCCATGTAGAGTTGCATCGTGCCTGTTGATGTTCGGCATAGCAAGCAGAAATGGTCAAACCATGTAGAGTTTGTACCGTCTTGACTATAGCCAAAGGTGATAAGCGACGCCCGAGCAGAAATGGTTAAACACGAGGCCAGTGTTACGACCGTCTCGAGGTGCCCAGCCTATAAGTGGCAATACCGTTGGTTTGTCCCGTCGCCAAGCAGAGTGACGTCGTTGATTTGTTCCGTCGCCAAGCAGAGTGACGTTGTTGATTTGTTCCGTCGCCAAGCAGAGTGACGTTGTTGATTTGTTCCGTCGCCAAGCAGAGTGACGTTGTTGATTTGTTCCGTCGCCAAGCAGAGTGACGTTGTTGTTTTGTCCCGTCGCCAAGCAGAGTGACGTTATTCGGATTTGTGTCAGCATATTCTGCACTGGCACACAATGCATCTTATTATGATTGAATTGTGTAAGAGATTTGATAACATGCTATGTATAAACCTTAGGGTAAGCAGTGCATAACTTATATGTATATATACAACATATATATATACCCCTTTTATCGCATGTGGATTGTATATCTATTGTATTCTGTAAGTTGACCCTAGCGCCTTGGCTTTGTTTGTATGTTTGTGCTTGGGCGGTCGGCCTGCCGCCAGGCGTCCGTCAGCCGGTTCGTGATGATTCGTTGTGCGGGAAAGAGCCGGAGCGGAACGACTATTACTGAAGCTTTCGACGAGGACCCGGACTTCATGACTGATCGAGGGAGGGTCGATGATAGTAGTGTGGGTTATGGGTGGTTAGAGTCTTTTGAGTTGGTTGTTACTGTAATAGCTCTGATTCGTCATTCATATTTTGGGACAGGGTAGGTTCCCGACGCATGGCTTTTGTGTGGTTCTCTTACTGAGGGATCACAGTGAGACAGTCGGACCATAGGGGTCTTTCCTTAGGCCATTTTGAGGCCGACTTCCTCCTAGTGGTTTGTAATTATAATTTTCTCACTCACACATCTGGATCTGTAACTATTTGCCTACGGGCACACTACTTTGGAGTCACTGCGAGTGCGCGTGACGGGAGAGTGCAGCTGAGGTTGTACATGTGTATATATTTGTATATTGGTTAGTTAGTGTTGGGGTTATGTCTTTATTTCTCTATTGCTTGATTTAAAAGGAATCAAACGAAAAAAAAAATTACCTGTTTTCCGCGTAAAGTTTACTTTTGGTTACTAAAGTGACACCTGGAAATCGGGGTGTTACATTGTGGTCCTGTTTTCCGCGTAAAGTTTACTTTTGGTTACTAAAGTGACACCTGGAAATCGGGGTGTTACATTGTGGTATCAGAGCTTAGTCGAGTCTTTTGGGAGTCTTTGGGGAATAGGTCTTCTGTGCTAGGTTGTGTGACTCTGCAAAGAGTGAAAATTGATTGTCTGCAGAGCGATTTTCGCTCTAATTGCTTGCGTTACTACTCAATCGGATTGAGTGGTTTGTCTAGTGCTACCGTATGGTTAGTACTAATCGGACGTTCGATGGGATATAGGATGGTGGATCTTAACCGGATGGCGGAGGCTACACGTGAGCATCATCAACGACTGATGGCGACAGCAATGTATCAACAAAGAGGAATGAACCGAACTGGAGCTGGGGGACCAATAAGGTCAGGATCTCAAGGCTACAACAGAAGGGAGAGCTACCATCAGTGGGGACCGTATCAGCGTTTCAAGGGAAGAGATCTTATCTCAAGAGTCTACAAACCAACGACTGCTGATACTGGAGGGGAGCCAGTTGGTGACAAAGGTGTGACATGTACTCATTGTGGAAAGTTTGGGCATTTTGCTAACAAGTGCTCAGTGACTGGATGGAGATGCTTCAAGTGTAACCGAGAGGGGCATCTAGCTGTGAACTGCAAGACACCCCAGGAGGAAACGTCTGATAGTAAGATGAAAGGGAATGATGCTACCGAAGGGACAGGAAACAAGACTTCGGGAAGAGCAGTGACGTGTTACAGGTGCAGGGAAGTAGGGCACTATGCTAGTAAGTGCAAGATCAAGGGAAAACTATGCTTTAATTGCAACCAACCGGGACATTTCTCCCAAGATTGCAAGGCACTCAAGGGCGAATCATCAGGGAATGTTGGGAAAGGAAAACAATTTGCTACAGAGGAAAGGATTCATGCCAAGGAGGGCAAGAGCTGAGGAGTTGAACGAGGAAGAACGTGGGAACGATGTAGGACCTTATTCGAGGTTGCTCGTGATTTAACTATAGAAGTTACACGAGGTTGGGAATAGCACACTAAGTCTAGAAAGTAGTCTTCCACCGTTGCGTTTATGAGGAAGCTAGTAGTTGAAGAACGAATCTTAGGGAGATTCCTTATAGGTAGTATACGTGTTATGTTGAGGGTGTGTAGTTCCGTAGCGGGATCATTAAAGGATTTAGTATCAGGATATTTGTGACTACTGGAGGATAGGAACTCATTGACTGTTCCAGTGGGTTTTTCTAAATTTCCACCTTCGATGTATTAGGCCTGATCAACCTAATATTGAGGGGGTGATATTCGGAATCACAGCTGGTTATGGACTTTGATAGAAGGATGTGTAAGATGAATTTGAATTGATTGAGGATTAGTCGGATTTGGGAGGAAAGTTCGTGTTAAGCATTTGATTGTAAAAGATTAAGATTTAAATCTTTGGAAGTCGATGAGTGTCGTATAGACATTGATTGGTTAGTTCGTGTGATTACTCCAAGTAGAGGTAGACTAAGTCAAGAGGTTTAATGCCGGAAAAGTATTAAGTAGTTTCTCGGAAGTTATGAAGTCATAGGTTATGTGATTACTGAGTGGAATTGTTAGAGACTAAATAAGTTGAATGTAATCAGGTTTTAGATGATAGCTTGATGGTAGCGAGAGTGAGAAGAATTAACTCTGAACTAGATTGTTATAGTCGAGTTCGAGGAATAAGTTTTGCTAAGCGTTGGATTAATATGTGGAGACATTATAGTCTTAAGAGATGAATTTTCGCTTGAAAAGTGTTGAATTAATGATTAAGTTGGAGAAAGAAAGTTTTAGCATAAGTTGAATACTTGAGGTTGTTGATATGGATTCCAAAGAAATATGCTGAGATTACTAAGTGAGATATACTAAGTTGGATTGAAATCTTAGGGTTAAGATTGAATCTTGAGAGTCGAGAATCGCGTACGAGTAGGAGATCTTATGGTTGTAGGTGTGACAATAGGAGTTGAATCTTAGAAGATTGAAGACCTGAAGGTGAGTTTCGGGTTAAGACCATTGAGGTATATTATAAGAGAGATCTTGAAGTAAAGGAATTCTGGGTTGTGTGGAGTGTTAAGGTTGGTGATCGATTGATGTTGATTATGAGGTTACGGACATAATGACCATGTGACAAGATTTGAATGATGTTAGCATAATAAGTTGTGAATGTGAAAGCATGACGCCACTGGTCAGGTCGTTTGGGTAAGTGAAGGAGTTATAGTTTTTAAGAAACGGATATTCATTTAAGAAGTATTGAAGGATTAAAGGTCACTAGAGGACCAAACTTGGTGAAGGTTTAGGTTTTAAATCTATGAATGTCTGTCTAAGGTGTGTAAGACTCGAAGGTTGTCAGAATTTGATTGAGAGATTAAGAAGTTGATTGACGAGATGGTGATTGAGTCACAAAAAGGAAGGTGTTAGTATTAAGATGAATACCTGAGGTTGTTATATTTTGACGAGTTTCGTAGAGTATAAGAGTCAATGGGACTTTGTTATGGATTTTGATGATGCATATTACGGGTAACAAGTGAATTTTACTAAAGTTGAATGAGAATCCTAGGGCTAAGGTTGACCTAGTGAGCTGAGATTCATGTACACATAAGAGATTTAGTGGTGTTAGCGGCTACGATAACAGTTAAATCTCAGAATGTTGAAGGATCGGATGATAAAATGGCTAGTTAAGTCCCTCGATGTATAGTTATGATTTAATCTTCTAGAGGATAAGTCTCGATTTGTGCGAAGTGTTAGGGATTTCAGTAAGTGTAAATAGGTTTGAGTGAGGGAAGTTCTAAGGAAGAAGACGATAATAATGGATTGTTAGATATTAAGAAGAGGATTATCTTATAAGTTGTTGATAACTTGATGTTGAAGGGGATAAGATTAGTGAAGGACAAGAAATAAGGACATAAGTCGATTTTTAATTCGAATGGTGACTAAGTAGGAGATTGATTTCATTGTGCGAGTGATGATAGTTACGAAGTTGGATGTGACGTTAATGGACTATTAGATTCCAACGCAATATTTCGTCTAGGAGTTATCGAACGGACAAGTGGAGTTTTGGACTGTAGATGAAGATCACGAGGACGAGTTTATAGTATTTACCTTAAGATGACAGAGAGGCACCGAGTTTAAGAAGAATTTCGGACGACCGAAAGTAAAGAAGTAAGTGGCTAAGGTTGTGCGACTGCACGGAATGCCAACCGGTATCATTTCAAGCAGAGGTCCGACGCAAGTAATCGAGTCAGACGACATGAGGTTGAATGATGTTTTGTCTTTTGAGACGCCGATAGTTAACAGTGGGGATAGAAGAGTGAAACAGTTAAGGGGAAGGCAGATTTCTTAAGTAAAGATTTTGAGGAACAATGACACAAGCACTACTACATGGGAATTGGAAGATAAGATCAAGGAACTGTATTCCGAACTTTTCTCAGAACTCTGAGTTTCGAGGACGAAACTTTCTTTTTGGAGGGGAGTATTGTAAGACCCGGATTTTCGGAACAAGTTAATTTCCGACTCACGCGTAGAATCAGTGTAAACGTGACAGGAGTTTGTTGTTTGAGAAAGATCAATGAAGAAGAAAGTTCAGGAATTGCTTGAGGTATGTTGCGTCGTCGCTGTAGGAATTAGTGCGAGTTGTCTGCACACCTGCCTTATGGCGAGCGTGTCCAGAATAGGCTATTTCGCTCTTAAAGCAACGTTTTGAGTGAGATTTCGAACTCTCGGAAAATTTAAAGATTCTCTTTATTTTTCCATCGACCAGCGTTTCATTTCGGAACTCTGGACTGTACGCACGATAGGTTTCACTTTTCGGATGTCCGCCGACGCTAATTTCTTTGCTTCGAAACCCTATTTTCGAGCAATGGATGAAGACTTTTTCTATTCGGGACTTCTAACGAAGATTCCGTCCGCGTTGCCAGACTTGTTTCGACGTTTCCAATCTTTCTTCAGTTGGAAGTTTTGTCGTTTGAGCATCACAGCAAAAAGTAGTTTTTCGGGGCAGATTAACCGACACCGCTTTTGAGATTTTCGATATCGTTTTTCCCATATCATAGATATTTGTTTTGAGTTCTGGATTTCTGACGCCAGAATCTCTCTTAGAATTTCTCGGTGATCGTGCTGCAAAAATCGGAATCGCGAAATTTTCATTTTCCCGCGATTTCACCCGCCTATAAATAGCGCGAAAAAGCAAAATCCTCTCATTTTCTTTCCATTTGTGGCTGATTTCGTGGGGAGCAAGGGGGGAGGGGATTTCCGCGAAAACTTGACCAATCTTCGTGCAGTTCGTCCCTACTTCTAGGTATCAAGGTAACTAACACGATTCCTACCTCTGATTGTTGTTTCTGTTGCGTTTCTGAAGTCGTTTCTGTGCTCTAAGTTTTGAGCTTTTTCTAAAATTGTCCGATTTCTCTGATTTCTTGCTTGGGTTATGTTCCTTATGTTCCCCTGAGTCTAAAACCTCTGTCAGTAAACTCTGATTGCGATTCAGTTGTCCAGGATCTGAAAAATTGACTCAAAACTCTTTTTGTCTCACATTTCGAAACTTTATTGTCGAAAAGACTTAATCTGACTTCGTGCCTTTAGGATTTGTTGTCACGGATGTCATGAGGATCGTTGCTGTCAAATTTGTTTTCAGAACTGATAACTTTGAAGTTTTGAGCCTTTATTTTGGACCAAAATGCCCCTGCGTAGTCGTATTCCGGCCCGATTGTCCGAAAATTGTTCTGACAGTTTCTTTGCCTTAGTTTTACCCTAAAACTACCTTGTGAATTGATTTGATCAAAGAAAAAGAGTCGAAGCCCTTTTTCCTTTGAGGCCGTGGACTATTTCCTTTAGGGGGGAGTTTTTCGGTTTCGAAAACTTGTCTTTTCGTACCTGATTGTCCTATTCTGAAGCTTTAATGCTTTGTCTATCGTTTATGTATTGTATTGCGATCGAACTAATCGATTTTGTTTGGATTCTGCTTTGTTTTTCTCCGAGGTTCAGTTGAGGGAACTTTGGAAGACTCAGAGCAATTGTTTGAGGAGAACTTTGTTTGCGAAGCTGGAACAGCTCGAGGTTAGGGCAACTTGCTATATTTAGCTATGATTGCATGATAGGCGTCGATAAACTAGACCTATGCTTTATCTGATGTTGTATATGATGATGATTTCTTGTTATGATTGTTTCATAACTTATGATATTGATGATGTGTTGAATTGAGCGTTTTGACGCAACTTCGGAGTGGGGGTTCATTGATCTGGGGATCTTTGACATTTCGGGTTGGATGAACAACCCTAGGCAAGTTCAAATGTGGGGTTTGAGACTTAGCCATTTGTTGGGATTCGTTGGAATTCCTAGACTTTCCCCGGGAAATGTATTTTGGGTGGTTGACTTTTGGAAACTTAGAATGATAGAGCTTTCGGAAAATAAAGACTTGGGAAACTTAGACTTTGAGAAATAAACTCATAACTTGGCTAATTCGAATTGAAACAATTTTTATTAACGTTTAAGCATAGGAGAACTGAAGGGGAAAAATATTTACGAAAGGCGGGGAAAAGTCGACTTATGTTGTGGGTTTGGAGAGTTTGGAATTGGGGAAAGCCACTGAGGTGAGCTATGGTGATGATTGAAAGTCACCGAGTACTCTAGTACTCCTGGTAGTGTTGTTCGAGTCGTGTTGTATTAACCGGCACAGACTCTGGGTTTTGTTTGTGGGGTTTGTGGTGGGAGTTGTGTTGTATTGACCGACACTAACTCCGAGTCGTGTTGTATTGACCGACACTGACTCTGGTTTTGATAATCATATTGCACACGTGCATATACGCGATGAAGTGCCAAGCAGAGTACTTCGGTATAACAGGAAGTAACGATCAGCCATGCAGAGTTGAATCGGTCCTGACTATATCTGGCACAACAGGAGGTAACGATCATCCATGTAGAGTTGCATCGTGCCTGTTGATGTTCGGCATAGCAAGCAGAAATGGTCAAACCATGTAGAGTTTGTACCGTCTTGACTATAGCCAAAGGTGATAAGCGACGCCCGAGCAGAAATGGTTAAACACGAGGCCAGTGTTACGACCGTCTCGAGGTGCCCAGCCTATAAGTGGCAATACCGTTGGTTTGTCCCGTCGCCAAGCAGAGTGACGTCGTTGATTTGTTCCGTCGCCAAGCAGAGTGACGTTGTTGATTTGTTCCGTCGCCAAGCAGAGTGACGTTGTTGATTTGTTCCGTCGCCAAGCAGAGTGACGTTGTTGATTTGTTCCGTCGCCAAGCAGAGTGACGTTGTTGTTTTGTCCCGTCGCCAAGCAGAGTGACGTTATTCGGATTTGTGTCAGCATATTCTGCACTGGCACACAATGCATCTTATTATGATTGAATTGTGTAAGAGATTTGATAACATGCTATGTATAAACCTTAGGGTAAGCAGTGCATAACTTATATGTATATATACAACATATATATATACCCCTTTTATCGCATGTGGATTGTATATCTATTGTATTCTGTAAGTTGACCCTAGCGCCTTGGCTTTGTTTGTATGTTTGTGCTTGGGCGGTCGGCCTGCCGCCAGGCGTCCGTCAGCCGGTTCGTGATGATTCGTTGTGCGGGAAAGAGCCGGAGCGGAACGACTATTACTGAAGCTTTCGACGAGGACCCGGACTTCATGACTGATCGAGGGAGGGTCGATGATAGTAGTGTGGGTTATGGGTGGTTAGAGTCTTTTGAGTTGGTTGTTACTGTAATAGCTCTGATTCGTCATTCATATTTTGGGACAGGGTAGGTTCCCGACGCATGGCTTTTGTGTGGTTCTCTTACTGAGGGATCACAGTGAGACAGTCGGACCATAGGGGTCTTTCCTTAGGCCATTTTGAGGCCGACTTCCTCCTAGTGGTTTGTAATTATAATTTTCTCACTCACACATCTGGATCTGTAACTATTTGCCTACGGGCACACTACTTTGGAGTCACTGCGAGTGCGCGTGACGGGAGAGTGCAGCTGAGGTTGTACATGTGTATATATTTGTATATTGGTTAGTTAGTGTTGGGGTTATGTCTTTATTTCTCTATTGCTTGATTTAAAAGGAATCAAACGAAAAAAAAAATTACCTGTTTTCCGCGTAAAGTTTACTTTTGGTTACTAAAGTGACACCTGGAAATCGGGGTGTTACATTGTGGTCCTGTTTTCCGCGTAAAGTTTACTTTTGGTTACTAAAGTGACACCTGGAAATCGGGGTGTTACACTGATCATCCCGAACCTCAGTTCTCCCTCGGATACTCTTACGTCCAAACTCAAATCTCGGAATTGTTCCAGCAGTTGCAGCTCCTTCACCATCATTGACGAGATATGCATCTTCCTGCTTAATGCATCAGCAACAACATTAGCTTTTCCAGGATGGTAATGTAAGGTAAAATCGTAATCCTTGAGAAACTCCATCCAACGTCGTTGTCTCATGTTCAACTCCTTCTGGTCGAACAAGTACTTCAAGCTCTTGTGATCACTAAATATGGTGAAATTGCATCCATATAAGTGATGTCTCCAGATCTTCAACGAAAACACAATGGCAGCAAGTTCTAAGTCATGAGTCGGATAGTTCTTCTCATGAGTCTTCAGTTGTCGTGAAGCATAAGCCACCACCTTCCGATGCTGCATCAGCACACATCCCAAACCTTGATGCGAAGCATCACAGTACACTTCATACGGTTCCTCTGGTTGCGGTAAGACGAGTACAGGTGACGTCGTCAAACGTTCCTTCATTGTCTGAAAGCTAGTTTCGCACGCTTCGGTCCATGCAAAAGGTTGATCCTTTCTCGTAAGTTGGGTCAAGGGTCCAACGATCTTGGCGAAATTCTCAATGAAGCGACGATAGTATCCCGCCAAACCGACAAAACTCCTGATCTCAGTCACGGTCTTTGGCCGTTCCCATGACAACACCGTCTCTACCTTTGCTGGATCCACAGCTATACCTTCTTTAGAGATCACATGGCCCAAGAATTTTACCTCTTCGAGCCAAAATTCACACTTAGATGGGTTGGCGTACAGCTTTGTCTCTCTCAACACTTGTAAAACCTGACGCAAGTGCCCTTCATGATCTTCAGCGTTCTTTGAGTAGATCAGAATGTCGTCGATAAACACCACGACGAATCGATCCAAGAACGGATGGAATGTCCTGTTCATGTAATCCATGAAGATAGCAGGTGCGTTTGTCACCCCAAATGGCATCACTAGATACTCATAGTGTCCATAACGAGTCCGGAATGCCGTCTTCTGGATATCCTCAGTCTTTACTCTGATCTGATGGTAACCCGACTTCAGGTCTATCTTTGAGAATATCGCAGCTCCTCGTAGTTGATCCATCAAATCATCAATTCTAGGTAGCGGATACCTATTCTTGACGGTCACTTTGTTCAATTGTCGATAGTCGACACAAAGTCTAGATTTCCCATCCTTCTTTTTCACCAATAAGACGGGTGCTCCCCAAGGTGAAACGCTTGGTCGGATGAATCCCTTCGACAGAAGATCCTCAAGTTGAGACTTCAACTCCACCAATTCCGCAGGTGCCATCCGATATGGTGCAATCGAAATCGGTCCTGTTCCCGGTACGATGTCAATAGCAAATTCAATGTCGCGTACGGGCGGCAAACCAGGTACATCGCCAGGAAAAACATCCGCGAAGTCCCTCACAACTGGAATATTACTCACTTCCGAATTCCCTTTACTCTCCAAGCTTAACAAAACTGAATACTCTTGAGATCCTTCATTCAGAGAGACGCTAATATGATTGGCGGATAGATACTCGGAAAGATCCGAGTCAGGAAATACCACTCTCTTTCGGCTGCAGTCCAGAAGACAATGATAGTGGGACAACCAGTCCATCCCTAGGATAACATCTAGGTTCTTGAGAGTTAGGCACACTAGATTAGCATGGTAAACTTTATCCCTATAGGTTACTGGGCAATACATGCATGCAGTATTGGCAAGCAGAGTTTTGGCAGGTGTGGTAACTATAAGATCGAAACTCAAAGTAGTAACGGGAAGTTTTAATCTAGCAGCACATTCCCTAGAGATAAAAGAGTGCGTTGCTCCGGAATCGAAAAGTACAGTTAGGAGATTACCGTCAATCTCGCAGTCTCCCCTGATCAGACCATCAACCCCTTCAGCTTCTTCACCATCCATGGTGTAGACTCTTGCCTTGGCAGCAGGACGCTTCCCACGAGCAGTGTTAACAGCTGGTTCTGTCTTGGGTGCTCTGCATTGAGCAGCAGTATGCCCCAACTTGTTACAGTTAAAGCATTTGGGCCTCATGTCAGTACAAGCATTGGCATAGTGCCCAGGCTGCCCACATCTGTAACAGGTCATCTCCCTGTTCACAGTCTGACCTCCAGAACCTCCAGCAGTACCCACCATGGGCCTATAAGATCCTGAAGCAATTCCTCTACCTGCAGGACGTTGATACGGCCTCCTGCTCTGAAATCTCCCTCTGCCTTGAAAATTTTGAGAGCCCGACCTCATCGGCCCCCCTGTTCCAACACGGTTCAGTCTCCTGTTCTTCATTATCTCCACCTCAGTGGCTTTCTCAACCAAAGTCTGAAAACGAGTGATTCCCAACGGTTTCACCGAGTCTTCAATATCAGGCCTCAGCCCATTCACAAAGCGCTTGCACATGTAGGGTTCATCGACCCCATTGCGGAAGAATCGAAAGTGCTTGGCCAACGATTCCAGCTTGGCAGCATATTCCGGGATGGACATGCTACCCTGACGAAGTGTCAGGAATTACGACTCCCGCTCGTCCCGAGCACTATCTGGAAAATACTTCTCCAGAAAAGCAGCACGAAACGAAACCCAATTCACTTCCAAGTTGTTTGCTTCCATCATTCCTCTGGCGCCTCTCCACCAGTACTCAGCATCACCCAACAGTAGAAAGGTTGCCATTCCCACCTTGGCCCCCTCCGCAGTCTGTAATACACCGAAGATCTTTTCAATCTCCTGGATCCAGAGATCCGCTTTGTCCGGGTCAGTACCCCCCGAAAACTTAGGTGGATCCTGTCTCCTGAAATCATTCAGGCCTCTGTTCTGGTCCATTGTCACTTCCCTCTGGCGTTGGTGCTGATCACGTGCCTCCTCAGCAGCACGCCTCATAGCATTATCGTTTGCCTGTGCAGTCACAGCTTGGGCCATAGTGGCCATCATCTCAGCTAGTTGGTTAGCGTTCACCATGTTCTGCTAAATTAACAAACAGTTAGTGCTCATCATAAGATAGCATCTAATATAACTATACAATATGATTAAGCAATAACTTCAAGCAATTCTAAGCGAAAAAAAAATCGCTTGGCAGACAATCAATTTTTTACTCTTTGCAGAGTCACACAACCTAGCACAGAAGACCTATTCCCCAAGACTCCCAAAAGACTCGACTAAGCTCTGATACCACAATGTAACACCCCGATTTCGGTGGCGTCACTTTAGTAACCAAAAGAAATACTTAAGCGGAAAAAAACGTGAATTATTTTTTTTCGACAATATAACTAAAGACAGAAAGCAATAAACTCCCCAACAAAAGATAAAGAAGCTACTATACAACTATATATACATGCCTCGCTAAATACAACCACGTCACGAGTAACCTCCAGTGACGGGTGACAGAAAGAGAGTAACGCCCGAAGGCAATATGTACAGTCCAAGGTAAAAATACTGTGTCCGCAACACTGAACCTCAAAATCTGAGAACAAGTTGGCCCAGCGGCCTAAGAAAAGACCCCCTAACTCCAACCAGCTCTCTGTGATCTCCATAGGAAACCACACAAAAAGCTACCGGTAGGAAACTACCCTGTCCCCAAAACTGAAGCATGACGGTCAGAGCATCGACACTACCCCTACACTAATCCCTACCCGAGGAGCCCACACTAGCACTCGATCCTACAAGCTAGCGCGGTCGTCATCCGAATCTGCATCCAGGACGACTAAGTCGACATACTCAACACTGCCCTCTCTGTCCACCCTAATGCGCTCCTGCACTGGCCTCTCGGGCTCGGGGCCCGGAACGAGATCCGCGACGACAGCAGCAGCAGTAGACGGACTAGACTCCGTCGAAGCCCCACCTACTGGTACCTCCTCAGAGGGGTCCTCATCATCCGAAGGGGATGGTGGCGGTGGAGGTCCTCCCAAGCCGGGTCCACAGTGTACACCTGGAGGCAGGTTGAAGCTCACTATGTGCCTCCTCATCACCCCCTCCGTCAAGCGTCCGAATCGGTCGACACGGTCCTCCATGACCCGACCGGTGTAGGTCGCACGGTGGCCCTCGGGATCGACCACCCATGCACCTGGGTCGTCTTGATCAAGCATCTCGTACCTGGTCCCCCCCGAGGGGCTGACCATGGTAAACCAATCCCCCATACTCATCTGACAAATGGCGTAGTCCGCCCAAACACACACAGCAGACGCGAGGGTCAACTCCAAAGAATTATATAATTAATAAATCCAGATATAATTATAGGATAATAAATACTTGCCTCTCAGGCTTATAAGTTTTGGGATAGCTTCCTAGGGTTGCATGTATCACAATGAATATAAAGAACCATAAAAACAAGTAGCATGCCTCAAAAATAGGGTAAACAGTTACCAATCACACTCAGCAACTAAGTCAGCATGTATGTTGCATGAAATGCAATGCTGGGTAACAAAATGCATTCCGGAAGAAGGATGGACATCAACGAGGCGGCCCTAACACCAGCCACGGTGGGTACCTTCCTGCTCGCGTGTCTCTTACACCACACAAAAGTAGTCAGATCAGCAGTGAACCCGTAGGTCTGCCATTCCGTCTGCTACTGAGGACCACCGTAGTGTCCTAAATATGGAAATCCGGGTCTTATGACCATTTTGGAATCCACCGAGGTCCGGTATCACGCCGTGTATTAACCTCAAAATGAGTGCATGAATGCAAGTGATTAGCCAAACAACGTCTCCGACCTCACCCGACACGTCGCCACGTGTTCTAAATAACTTAAAGTCTCTAAAAAACCTACCCTAAGGCAAACGTCGATTCTGCGACAAAATGAATTAATCAAAAGAAGAAGAAGATACTTTGGAACTCATGGTTCCCGGCTAAACTTTAGATAGCCAATCAATAAACTGCTCATCTAGCGAAAAGGTACCGAAGTACTTGGAAACTTATAGTCTCCGGCTAAACTTTAGATAGCCAAACATTAAACTGCTCATCGAGCGAAAGAGTTTCAACATACTCGAAGACTTGTATATTTCCTCATAACGTGGACTCGACGACACTTCTCATATTTCCCAAACTAATATTCAGGCTCTAAGCTCTTATCTAAGGGTATTATTATTGTTCAAAGGATTTAGAAATTGATTAATGTCTTATGAGTTTTCCATGATAAAATAGTTTTCATTTTAATCTTATAATACTTCCTAAGAGTTTTCAGAGATCCCATAATCTCAAATAATTCCCTGAGAAGGTCTCGATCCATTAAAACATAACAAGGTCCGAACTCCGTTCGTCCTTTAAAACTCTCTCAAAATCTCATAAAAATTTGGCATGACCTGCCCGTAATCCTCACTCTTCAGAATCTCAGGTACAAGTGGAATAGCATAAATAAAACAGCTCAGTCAAAAGCATAAACAGCATATTCCAACACATCCTAAGTTAACCATGTAGCACATAGCATGTGAATCATTTAGCACACAATATCATGGCATCAATTACTCAACAAGGTCGGCCGAAGCCTCAGAGAACAATTCAGACATTTAGCAATTAAGTGCATAACACATAAATCAAGTCGAACTTGTCGACACCTAAAGCATTATCTAGTAATTCAGAGAGTAGCCCTCACCGGTGGGTCTTCCAGCTTCTTCCTCAAAATGTTCTTCAAGCTCTTCTCCTTGATCTCTGGGAATCTCCTCAAACGAACCTTAAGCAAAAATCACAGAAATCAACACCAAGAGTCAGAAACTCAGCAATCAAAGAGTCCTAGGGTTACACGGTACACTACTACCTCCGTGATACGACAATCTAACGCGTTAAGACAAGTTTTCGAAAAATCGGATTCTCCCCCCCCCCTTGATATAGCTCTCGGCCACTTCCTTTAATTGGGAGGGTCGATTTTTCTTCGATCAAACTTGGTTCCTAGGTTAACATAAGCCGTAACTAAGACGGTTCTAGGCTCGGAAAAATTTTCGGATCGAAAACTGATATAGGGGTAGTTTGGTCATTATTTTTAGCTCAGAATTTCAAAATTGGATTTTTGAAAAACAAATTGGATGGGGACGTCCACAACGACGTTTATGAAGACAAATCCTACTAGCACTAAGCAAGTCGATAGATTAGAGCGTAAAGGTTGCGACTTTGCCGAAAAATGGGTATTTAAGGTAGAAATTGATCCCGGCGGCATTTCGTCGACATTTGACAAAATCTAATCCGCAGAACACGCTCAGGAGCATGCAGGGAAGAAGTTTAGACGCTGAAATCAGCGTATTTGAACAGTTTTTCAAAAACCTCAAAATTTTGAACTCAGAAAGTCGTAGGAGAAGTGGACAGAAACGACGATTCGAAGGAGAGTATAGTTTACCTACCTCGAGGTCTTCGATTAGTGACGATCGGTGAAGCAAACGGGCAAGAAACGACGAAGATCCGGATCTCTCTCTCTCTCTTGATGCTCGCGGGTTTGGGGAGGGAAATGGGTAGTTTTTGGCAAAAAATCTAATTTTTGAGCTATTTATAGGTTTTGGAAAAAACAGAAAAATGATTTTTTTGCGATTCCGATTTTTCCTGCGCGTTCCTCTGCGAATTCTAAGATAGGTTCTGGCGACAGAATTCCAGAACTCAAAACAGGATTCTTGGAATTAAACCAAAAGATCCAAAATCGGCATAAGTCGGTGTAAGTCGGTTTATCCCGAAAAACTACTTTTTGCAGTGATCGTCGGATGAGAAAACTTCCTTCTGAAGAAAGATTAGGAATGATGAGAGAAATAGGAGAACGCGGGTGGAATCTTCTTTTGCAGCTCCGAATAGAAAAAGTCTTCATCGTCTGTCGATCTTAGGTTTTCTCGAACTATCAGGGATTCCGTTTCGGCAAACTTCCGAGAATTGGAATTTGATGTTCGTACTTTCCAGGATTTCGCATCGAAATGATTGTTTAAGGACGGAAAAGAGAAGTTCTAACATTTCTCTGAGGATTTTTGGAATTAGTTTCCATCGTGTCCTAAAGCGTAAATTAACTATTCACTAATACCTTTGACCTAGGATTAAGCGTATGTTAGTCGTGCTATAACTCTTATCGGTTTTTCGATAAATTCTTGGACTTTTCCTGAACCTTTTTCCTTCCCAAATTTATCTTAATCAAATAACTCTTTTATTTTATTCACTTATCCAAAGCGTTAAAACTTGGGCCTTACATCATTCACCAGTGCGACAGCGAATTTCGCCGCCTCGGCGGCCTCATCGTGTGGTCCTGGATTCTCCGGTACGAACGGCGGGAGTACAGCCGCCTTCTCCTCCTCCATCACCACCTCCTCCATCGCCTTCACAGGTTGGATCTCTGGAGCGCTCACCAGAGAATTCACCTGCTCCGGAGCAACAACCGGCGGTAACACAGGAGCAATGGCGCCATTTGATGCGCAGCATTGGCAACATCCAGCAATGGAATGAGCATCTACAGGCTCAGTTGGATTTCTACCGTCGCGAGCAGCGAGACGATGGAAGCAGAGAAGCAGATTCCGTGGCTGAGTTCCGTCCGTTCTCGGAGGATGTTGAGAGTGTGGCGATTCCGGATAATATGAAAACGTTAGTTCTGGATTCTTACAGCGGAGATTCCGATCCGAAGGATCATCTTCTGTATTTCAATACGAAGATGGTGATAATTGCGGCGTCAGATGCGGTGAAGTGCAGGATGTTTCCATCGACGTTCAAATCGACGGCGATGGCGTGGTTCACAACTTTGCCGCGCGGATCGATTTCGAATTTCAGAGACTTCTCATCCAAGTTTCTAGTGCAATTCTCGGCGAATAAGAATCAGCCGGTGACGATCAATGACCTATACAATATTCGCCAGAAGGAAGGAGAGTCACTGAAGGAGTACATGGCAAGGTACAGCGCGGCGTCGGTCAAAGTAGAGGACGAGGAGCCTCGAGCTTGTGCTCTAGCATTTAAAAACTGTTTGCTACCGGGAGGGTTGAACAGCAAATTGACACGTAAGCCGGCGCGTTCAATGGAAGAGATGCGTGCTCGCGCCAGCACTTATATCCTTGACGAGGAGGACGACGCTTTCAAAAGAAAGCGCGCGAAGTTGGAAAAGGGCGACACGTCGCCCAAGCGCGCGAAAAAAGATAAGAATGGCGAAGATAAGGGGGATGGCAAGCAGCAAAGGCAAGATAAAGGGAAGGCGGCATTGAGGCCGACCAAGGAGCAGTTGTATCCACGGCGTGATGATTATGAACAACGTCGGCCGTGGCAATCCAAGTCCCATCGCCAGCGGGAGGAAGCTGACATGGTGATGAATACTGAATTAACAGATATACTCCGCGAGGCGAGGGGCGTAAATCTAGTGGATGAGCCGGAGGCCCCTAAGTATCAATCACGGGACGCCAATCCCAAGAAGTGGTGTGAATACCATCGGTCCGCCGGGCACGGCACGGACGACTGCTGGACTTTGCAGCGGGAAATTGATAAGTTGATTCGGGCGGGATATCAAGGGAATCGCCAAGGCCAGTGGCGCAACAACGGCGATCACAACAAAACGCATAAGCGAGAAGAGGAGCGAGCGGATACTAAGGGCAAGAAAAAGCAAGAATCAGCGGCTATCGCCACGAGAGGGGTTGATGACACGTTCGCTCAACACTCAGGACCGCCCGTCGGGACCATAAACACCATCGCCGGAGGATTTGGCGGCGGTGGCGACACCCATGCGGCGCGGAAACGCCATGTTCGTGCCGTTAATTTCGTTCATGAGGTCGCTTTCGGATTCGTACACCCTGACATAACAATCTCGATGGCAGACTTTGAGGGGATAAAGCCTCATAAGGATGACCCGATCGTGGTGCAGTTAAGGATGAACAGTTTCAACGTTAGAAGGGTACTCCTGGATCAGGGTAGTTCGGCTGATATTATCTATGGTGATGCATTTGACAAGTTGGGACTAACTGACAATGATCTGACTCCATATGCGGGCACCTTGGTAGGTTTCGCGGGGGAGCAAGTAATGGTGCGAGGATACATTGATCTAGACACAATATTTGGGGAAGATGAGTGTGCCAGGGTTTTGAAGGTAAGGTATCTGGTTCTCCAGGTGGTGGCGTCTTACAATGTCATCATTGGGCGAAATACATTGAATCGCCTTTGTGCTGTAATTTCAACAGCCCACTTGGCGGTCAAGTATCCGCTAAGCAGTGGAAAGGTTGGAAAGCTGAAGGTGGACCAGAAGATGGCGAGGGAGTGTTACAATAATTGCCTTAACTTGTACGGCAAGAAGAGTGCGTTGGTCGGTCATAGATGTTATGAAATTGAAGCTTCGGATGAAAATCTTGACCCACGGGGCGAGGGGCGAGTAAATAGGCCCACGCCAATTGAGGAAACGAAGGCGCTAAAGTTTGGCGATCGCACTTTGAAGATTGGGACCAGACTGACGGAAGAGCAGGAGACGCGCCTGACAAAGCTGCTTGGGGAGAACTTAGACTTGTTTGCTTGGAGCTGCAAAGACATGCCTGGAATTGATCCAAACTTCATCTGCCATCGATTAGCATTGAATCCAAGTGTCAAGCCAGTTTCACAACTCAGGAGGCGCTTGGGTGGCGACAAAGGGAAGGCGGTGCAACAGGAAGTTGACACGTTGCTGGCGGCAGAGTTCATCAGGGAAGTGAAGTATCCGACGTGGTTGGCGAACGTCGTAATGGTGAAGAAGGCGAACGGGAAATGGCGAATGTGTGTAGATTACACAGATTTAAACAAAGCATGTCCAAAAGATTCGTATCCTCTTCCTAGCATCGATAGCCTTGTTGATGGTGCCTCGGGCAACGAACTGCTTAGCTTGATGGATGCTTATTCTGGCTATCATCAAATCCGCATGCACCCGGCAGACGAGGACAAAACGGCTTTCATGACCGCCAGAGTCAATTATTGCTATCGCACCATGCCGTTTGGACTAAAGAACGCTGGGGCGACCTACCAAAGATTGATGGATAGGGTTTTTGCTGGGCAGGTGGGAAGAAACATGGAGGTTTACGTTGATGATATGATAGTTAAATCAGTACGTGGTTTGGACCATCATCAAGATCTGAAGGAAGCATTTGGCGAGATAAGGAAGCACAATATGCGCCTCAACCCGGAGAAATGCTCTTTTGGTGTTCAGGGTGGCAAGTTTTTGGGATTCATGATCACATCCAGAGGAATAGAGATAAACCCAGATAAATGCAAGGCGATTCAGCAGATGAAAAGCCCTTCTAATGTGAAAGAGGTCCAACGTTTAACAGGGCGAATAGCAGCATTATCCCGGTTTCTTCCTAAGTCTGGTGACAGATCTTTCCCTTTTTTCAAGTGTCTTCGCAAGAATGTCGCATTTGAGTGGACGGCGGAGTGTGAGGAAGCTTTTGTTCGCCTCAAGGAACTCCTATCGTCACCACCAATTTTGTCGAAACCAATACAGGGACACCCGCTGCATTTGTATTTTGCTGTGAGCGATAGTGCTCTGAGTTCTGTGATGTTGCAGGAGGTAGATGGCGAGCATCGAATTGTTTATTTTGTTAGTCACACACTCCAGGGCGCAGAGGTCAGATATCAGAAAATTGAGAAGGCGGCGCTGGCGGTCCTCGTCACCGCCCGGCGGTTGAGACCTTATTTTCAGAGTTTTCCCGTGAAGGTGCGGACGGATTTGCCCTTGAGACAAGTGTTACAAAAACCGGATTTATCAGGTAGATTGGTCGCCTGGTCGGTTGAATTGTCAGAGTATGGATTACAATATGATAAGCGGGGCACGGTTGGTGCGCAGTCGCTAGCAGACTTTGTGGTCGAGTTGACTCCAGATCGGTTTGAAAGAGTGGACACTCAGTGGACTCTCTTCGTGGATGGATCCTCCAATAGTAGTGGCAGCGGCGCGGGAGTAACGTTAGAAGGGCCGGGGGAACTAGTATTGGAGCAATCGCTGAAATTCGAGTTCAAAGCAACGAACAACCAGGCAGAATATGAAGCTCTCATCGCCGGATTGAAGTTGGCGCGGGAAGTGAAGATCGGGAGTTTGTTGATAAGAACGGACTCACAATTGGTGGAGAATCAAGTGAAGGGAACTTTCCAGGTCAAAGATCCCAATCTGATTAAATACCTTGAGCGGGTACGATATTTGATGACACTTTTTCAAGAGGTCGTGGTAGAGTACGTTCCTCGGGCAGAAAATCAGCGGGCGGACGCGCTGGCCAAATTGGCGAGCACGCGGAAGCCCGGCAATAACAAAAGTGTGATTCAGGAAACGCTGGCGTACCCAAGCATCGAAGGCGAGCTCATGGCATGCGTGAACAGAGGGGGAACATGGATGGGTCCCATAATATCTATCTTGGCGGGGGACCCGGCGGAAGTGGAGCAATGCACGAAGGAACAACGGCGGGAGGCGAGCCACTATACTCTCATTGACGGACACTTGTATCGCCGTGGTTTTTCAACGCCGTTGTTAAAATGCGTACCGCCAGAGAAGTACGAGGCGATAATGTCTGAAGTACATGAAGGAGTGTGTGCGAGCCACATCGGGGGAAGGTCTTTGGCTTGCAAGGTGTTGAGGGCGGGTTTTTACTGGCCCACCCTCAGGAAAGATTGTATGGACTTCGTGAAGCAGTGCAAGAAATGTCAAGTGTTTGCGGATTTGTCTAAGGCACCGCCAAAAGAGTTGGTAACGATGAGCGCCCCATGGCCTTTCGCCATGTGGGGTGTGGACTTAGTCGGACCTTTTCCGACCGCCAGGGCGCAAATGAAGTTTATATTAGTGGCGGTGGACTACTTCACTAAGTGGATTGAGGCTGAGCCCCTGGCCAAGATTACTTCTGCAAAGATAGTCAATTTCTACTGGAAGCATATTGTTTGCAGGTTCGGGATCCCAAGGGCGATCGTATCTGACAACGGGACCCAGTTTTCAAGCAGCCAAACAAGGGAGTTTTGCAAGGAAATGGGCATACAGATGAGGTTCGCCTCTGTTGAGCATCCGCAGACGAACGGGCAGGTGGAATCTGCAAACAGGGTAATTCTACGAGGACTAAGACGACGGCTTGCGGAGGCTAAGGGAGCTTGGCTGGATGAACTTCCGGTGGTGCTGTGGTCGTACAACACCACTGTGCAATCTACTACAAGGGAAACCCCCTTTAGAATGACCTATGGGGTAGATGCCATGTTGCCGGTGGAGATTGACAACTTTACATGGCGGACTCAACCAGATTTTGAAGGGAAAAATCAGGCCAACATGGCGATGGAGCTGGACCTTTTGTCGGAAACGCGTGATGAGGCGCACATTCGGGAAACAGCGATGAAGCAGCGCGTGGCGGCAAAGTTCAACAGCAGGGTTCGCGTCCGAGATATGTAGGTCGGCGACCTGGTCCTCAAGTGGCGATCGGGAGCCCCGGGAAACAAGCTTACTCCTAACTGGGAAGGGCCCTACCGCATTATTAAAGTTCTTGGTAATGGGGCCTATCACTTAGAAGAGCTTGATGGAAGGCGGTTACCTCGGTCGTTCAATGGTTTGAGCTTGCGCTACTATTATAGTTGATCGCAGGCGAGAAAGTGAACAAGGCGGAGTCGCCGGAGCCAGATATCTTTAAAATTTTCTGAAGTGTTTTCAAATTCTCCAATGTATTGCAATAACAAAGTGTGCTCTTTTTCTCCGAAAGGAGTTTTTTAATGAGGCGCTCCATCAATAAAATAAAACGAAAATTCACGAAATTCGTGTCCAAAAATTCCAGGGATTCCCTGACGATCGGAATTGCCGATCGACATAAAGAATTACGGCGATCACTAAGTGGGACAAGCTTGATCCCCAAAGGGGCTTGCTGGAACCCTGAAGGTGGCGGCGATTCCACAAATGGCCTTTGACGCCTGGGAATCACCCCCCGGAAAGTCTGACGTGATCGCCGGTCCCGTAAACGATGTGCTGGGTAAGTCTCGCCAGAATACGACGAGCACCGTTAACTAGGCAAAAGTCTTGGGACCCCCAAATGGCCATTGGGATCCAAGCATTGTAAGCCCCGAGCGGGCAAAGCCCCGGGCGAAGCCCTCGAGAATGGAGGTCGTTTCTTCCTTTGGGGAAAACGTCTAAAGTCTTGGTGGTGGAATACCAAGCAACAAGTCCTAGTTAAAATTAATGCACGAAATCGTTAGGCGTAATTCAATCATATGACGCGTGAAAAATAGCGCAAGATATAAGGTCGGCGAATGAATAAGGTGGAAGGCGAGTGCTTGGTCACTCAGGATGTTGAGTATTTTACTGCTCCGGCGTGTTGGGGCGTTAAACTATGAAATTCATTCTTAAATTTTTTAAGCAATAAGAAGGCGGCGACCAAAAAATGTACGGCGAAAGCATTCCAACATGATTTACAAAATATCCAACGGCGATATAAAAAGCTATGGCGAAGGGTTGCTTAAACATAGATGAATGGCGGAAAAGTACACTACAAGGTGACAGTAAAAGCTAAAGTGATGTTAAAATTACATTATTCATTGTTTTCTTTCTCTTTCTCCTGTTCTTCTTCTTCCTCTTCTTCTTCAGTCGCTGTCCAGAGGTGTTGGTCAATCAGGGGAGGATCGTCGGGACCAACCAGTCCTTCGGCGGTTAGCTCTTTCATTACTCCCATGGCGCTAAAGTCAAAGTTCGGGTACAAATGTTGGGCCTGATCTTTGGCGAGGTAGAAACCGCGCTCGCGGTTGTCAAGGGCGATGTCAGCAGCTTGTTCCCTCGCCTCAGTGGCTTTGGTTTTTTCCGCCGCCAGCTCATCCTCGAGCACTTTGATTTTTGCCAGTTGGGAAGCAATCTCGGCATCTTTTATGGCGAGGGCCTCGGCATGAGCGTCGGTTGCTTTCTTGATTTCCTCGGACGTGGCTTGCATCGCCGCCTCCATGTCAGACCTCGCCAGGGCCAAGGACTCAGCAGACTTTTTCTCTTGCTCCGCCAGCGCCCTCTTCACTAACTCCAGCTCAGCGCGCAATGTTGCGAGCTCTGACTCCTTAGCAACCAGTGCTTCGCCGCTGGCGATCAGGTCCTTCTCAGCTTGCTCTTTTTCCTTTTTGCAAGCTTGAAGACTTGCATCAAGATCATCCGCTTCTTCCTTCATCAACGCCAGATGATCCTCCAGTTCGCCGATTTTAATTCCCGCCGAGCCAATCAACTTGTCGGCTTGAACTTTGTCTTTCCCTGCCTGCGTCGCCAGTTTGTCGAAGCGTTTTTCCCAAGCGGCGGCGGCTTCTTGATGCTGAGCGCTCTCGGTCCTCAACCGCTCAACTTCGACGGTGGCGGCGTTGAACTTTTCAAATGCATGAGCAAAGATGCACCCAGCGCGTAGGAGACAAGCAAGAGTTTCCTCCTTGGTTTCATTAATGCCCCGACTCAAAACTTCTTTCTCTATGACTTCGCGATTGAGGCCGGTAAGCAAGAATTCCGAGGGTTCAATGGCGTTGGGAAGCATGTTGTAGTAGCTGGAAGAACCGCTCTCTTTACCAGGAGCCTGCTCGATCTGGGTAGTGGCGACATCAGAAGGTCCCTCTTCGCGGCGAGGTGGAGAAGACACGGGGCACCCATCATCTGTTGGGGGCGGGCTAGGAGGTGCGTCCTAGCGGGGAGGAGACTTGGGGATTTCATTTTCTTTTCTTTTCCCCCCGGCAGGAGCATCAGATGACGCGGAAGCTGTTGTGGCATTAATGGTGGCGGGCTCCTCAACAGTTGAGGGTTGGGAGATGTTGGCGGTTGTGTCAGCGGTTGGTGACTGATTAGCAGAGGTAGTTGCAGCACCGGTGGAGGCAGCTGTAGCACCTACAGTAGTGGACTTGGCGGCGGCTGCGGAGGCCACGTCCGCGGTGGCAGATTTGGAGGCCGGGACAGTGGTTGTCTCGGTAGCTGTGGCGGCGGAGGCTTTAGCAACACTTTTGCCTTTGGACGCAGCGGCAGTGGTGGGCTGAGCGCCAGGGTTTGAAGTGTCGGCGACGGAGGAGGCTTTGACCAATTTTCTCCTCTTAGGGGCTTTGGCGCCCTCACCTTGGTTCTCGGCACCGCCCCGTTTTTTCCCGTCGCCCTCGGCGTTGAACTTTGGGGAAAAGCGAGCCATTCTCCTCTCGCGAGCCTTCAGAAGCTCGGCGTTCGTGAAGTTCATATCTTCTGCAACAATACAAAAGGATCAGTGACAGCATAGGAAACGGGAAAGAAAATGTCGACAATAAAAGTAAACTATGGACAACCTAAGTATTTGGGAGTTCTTGAGAGGTCAGCGCCCTCAAGGACTGTTGTGCAGTCGAGGATGGGAAGTGGGGCAAGGAGATTAAGAAAGGCTTTGTCGTTGGCAGACAAAGATTCCTCTGAAGGATCGGTGATCCCATTGGGCTTCTCCGTCCAATAAAGAGGGAAAAGGGCGGTCCCGTCCCTAAGGGTGAATGCCTCTGGGTAGGCGGGGTGAACCGCCACACGAAAGTACTTCCGCGCGAAGGAGGACTTCGTGTTACTTTTGTGGGGATGCAAGCACTTCCGGCCGGCCCGGGCCTTCAAGGAAATCCATCCTTTGTTTTTGATGGACTTGGGGTCGACATCGTAGAGGTAGAAGAAACTGGTGGGGGATGGGGCGATGCCAACAGCGGCGCATAAGATTTCAAAGCACCGAATGAAGGCCCAGGCGTTGGGGTGAAGTTGGCAGGGAGCCGCGTTGATGTCGCGGAGGACGGTTTGGACAAAGGGCGAGAAGGGAAGCCTGATTCCAAGCTCACTAAACATGTATTCGTACGCAAAGAAAAAGTGGGATCTCTTTACGTCGCCGTTTGGCTTATGAAGCCAGGGGCGATCCCCGGAACTGCAGATCCAGATCCGGAGTTTGGCGTTAAACTCATCGTCATTGGACAAACCACCCAGGGAGCTCACGAATTGCACAATGAGATCGCTATCCTGGAAAATGGAAGGTTGGTCTATAGCCTCGTGGGTGGGGGCATTTTGGACTGGAAGGGGCAGAGTGGCAAAGGTTTTTAATCGGTAAGAAGGGATCTCTGGGACCTCTAAACGGAGGCCGCCGGCGGCGGTGGAGTCGGGGTCGCTTCCGGAGGTGGAAGAGGAGTGATTAGGGGAGGTAGGATTTGAAGCCATTTTTAGAAGACAGCGAAGTGAAAGAAAGGAAAAGATGAGTATGTATATGATGCAAAGATAAAGGCAGTAGGACTCACCGGAGTAAGATGTGAAGAGTGGGTAGCGGAAGGGGTGATAGGCAACGGCTCCGGAACGGAAGTTGGCAGAGGGGGTTTGGTAAGCGATTAGGGAGGTGAAGAGAGGTTTCGGAAAGGGATGTTTGTAGGGAAGGAGGGTTTTTATAGGGAAAGGGGAAGGGCCGGAAGAGTGACGCGTGTTGGACGCGTGGGGAAGGTTGGGAGTCATGATGGTTTTTTGGGGAAATGGGTTGCGTGTAATGGGGAGTTATTGCGCATGATGGGATGTAATGGGGAGTTACTGCGCATGATGGGACGGTTATGAAAAGTGAAGTGACGGTTCCGGAGAAAGAGGGAAATTGATTTAACTGACGCATCACGTGGGCGGTCACGTGGGGCAGTTAGGAATTTTAAAGGTTTTTGAAATAAGGGAAAGCGCGAAAGGCCTCGCCACTAAAGAATCCAAACACCATCGCCTGACAGGTGATACCAGCAACAAAGTTTAGTCGCTCGCCGGGAATACTGCCAGCCCATGGTGGGATAATCAGTACGTGACCACGCCTGCCACCTCGCCCGCCGGCGAGCGATCGTGTACCCGCTCCATTTAATCGCCAGCACGGAGCGATCGCTCTCGCCGCTGGTGGACTTGTGGACTTGTGGACTTGTGGACTTGCCGGCTCGGGTTGCTCGCCGAGTCAGTGGGCCAGGTAGCTAAAGATGTTAGTTTCCTTTTACACACGCCATGTTGGCGACGTAGTTTACCACACTTTTCTCAAGTCATGTTAACAGCTTAGATCCCAGTATACAATAGGACACGTATGAAGGCATTTAAAAGACACACTTAGCTCTCATACTTCGAGCTCGGTGTCTTGTGGACTAGTGGACTGGGCGAGCCCCTAGAGGGGCAACGCCCGGCATGTAGCCCGCCCCGAGGCGGGGCCTTGGCCTTAAATTGGGCCTTGATCTCGGAGGCCCAATTGGCCCAATAGGTAGTACCCAAGCTCTATAAATAGGAGGTAGTTATCAATTGTAAGGGACTTTTGGCTCATTTGATGAAATAACACTTGAAATTCAGCACTCTCTCTCTCATTCTCATTCTCTCTTAGCACAATCCCTCTACCTCTAGGTACTATACCTCTCTTCAATGTTCATTCCTAGAACACATTCCTTCTCTGCATTTTGGACCGATAAAAAAATGTTCTTTCTTATTTTATTATTTTCTTGCAGAGCCAAGCTGATATCAACCGAGTGATTTGAACATTTGAGCAGATGTGGTGACTCCTTTTATAATTATTGTATTTCTTTTGGTTATTGTATTTCTATTTCAAATCATAGAAGGCTTGATTCTATGAACTTGGGGTTGCAGCCAAGCTATGTCTCTCCCTATAGAGAATAGATGTTTTAGGACTATGATAACTTCAATTTAATTTATTAAATGAAATCAAAGTGAAATCAATGATTTAGTCTTCGTGCATTGTATGGGTTAACCACTAGAGCTGATTTTGCGCCTACTTTAGACCCCTTTATCCGAATGTAAATATTAATTAAATCTAATTTTAAATTATATTGTTATAAATATTAATTAATTATTTTTTAATTGGAGCATTGATTTAATTTTAAATTATAAATTTAAAAAATAAATAATATAAATATATGTGATACTGTGGGATTCCAATAATAATAAAATGAGGAATCATGGTTGGATTAAATTAACTGTAATTTTTTCAATGATATTAACGATTTAGAGCCCGTGCGATGCACGGGTATAATCACTAAGTAAAGAAAGAAAGTCAAATGATTGTGCAAACGCATCAATGAGAGAAAGGATTCCTTGTACCTTGTCAGCGTAGCTCTTCACCATGATTGAGTTTCAGTCCTCTTTTTTTTCTTTTTATCAATTTCTTAATTCAGTTATCAATAATTTATTCATTTTCTGCATTTAATTTATGGAAAAGATTGGTATTTCTCATGTTGTAAAGTCTAATAAAGTGGCACGAGTTGTATTATATAATTAATTGATTATATAACGCGGTGAGAGAAAATCACTTATGCACCGACACATAATCGAACAGAGCCAACAGCACTGAGCAATGTGGGGCCCCTCATGATTGTAACACTTTTAATTTAATATAATCCCTTTAAATTATTTTTCTAAATTATTATTTGGAGGTTCTTTTCATTTTTCCAATTTTTATTCATTTTTTTGTTTTGTTTGATTAAATCACTTTACATAGCGTCTTGTTACTGCCTTTTATCTGTGGACGATGATTACTTGTATTTGATTATTATGCAAACGGTCATCTACACGTATTTCAACCTAAAAAGGAAATGAAACTCACCATTTTGACATAGTTAATTTATCCAAACTCATCTACATGGCCAGGGGCGGAGCCACCGGGGTGGCTTACCGGTGCTCCGCACCCCCGGATATTTTAGTTTTTCATATTGATACTATGGAAATTTTTTTCTAGCCCCTGGGATGACGATAATATAATGTAAAAGTTAAAATAGAGCATAAACTACGTGAGGTGCAGCAGTAAGCAATATAATCATTTTTATGCAGGACTCAGGTTCGAATCCTTAATCTGCCATTTTTTTTTACGAAAAATGATTTAAAAAATGGACAAAACGGGGCAAATGGGAGTCAAACCCATTCCAAGAAGAATATAATGAAAATCAATTACCAGTAAACTAAACGTAGAGTTTAATGGATATGCACTGACAGTGTAAAATAGTTTTACACAGACATCCAATCAAAGCATGTCACATAGGAGAGATAATTATATTTGACTTTAATTTTAATTAAAATAATAAGATATTTTCTGATTTGGCGGAATTCAATTGGCTGACTGTGTAAAACTATTTTACACTGTCAGTGCATATCCATTAAACTCCTAAACGTAACACTAGAACATTATTGGTCAATATGATAAATATTTCATACCAATTTTCATGTGTTGTTTTCTATTACTTTTTTAGATAACAAACACAGTTTTTTGTTGGGATCTCTTATACTCAAACTATTTATATATTTATTTTATTTATAGAAAATATCAATTGATTTTTCATGTAGAGTCACTATTTAATAAAATTACGTTTGATATAATAAAATTTGATAAAATAAAGTATAAAATATAGAATTTGTATGTGGAAATTATACCCATAAGTAAGTTTAAAAACTGAATATTATTTGAGTAAAATAATGTAAAACTATTAGATATAAAATTACTAAAAATTTCATTGCTAAATAAGAGATAAATATGAGATATAAATTTTGGTAGTTTCGTAATTCATGTGATTGATATATAAACGTACTCTTCTGTTCATGACGAAAAATATTTTTTTTTTTCATTTAGTGAATGTTTGAATGTACAATAAAAACCACGCACCAAAATTATAGTCTGTAAAAGTAACTTCACATTATTTTTGTCCACGATAATTTTTTAAAGTATTATCAAACATGCACATATAAATACTTTGTTTGATCAATAGCACCCCCCGTGTGAAAATCCTGGCTACGCCCCTGTACATGGCTACATATAAGATTAAAGAAACACCTTTTTGGTATCATAAAGATAAACTTCGAAATTGCATGGAAGGTAGGGATCAACGCGAGTGGCTACAAACGATCGTGGGCAGGTGATGGCGGTAGCCACCTTCTACCCCGTGTCTTGTCTATCGAGCTTGCTAGGAGAGGCAGCAGCTTTCAAGTGGCCATTGCGGTTAGGTCGAACTCAGTTTCAAGTGGTGTGCTTTGAGACTGGTTTCCTGTCTATGTTCTTATAGTGGAAGAGGGGCTCCAATGGGTGTTCTTATTTAGATGCGATTATGCGAGATTGTTCCAACTTTTATCTAGATTTTGTGTCTTTTAATTTTTATTTTATTACACGTTTGGGTTTCATTGACTTTTTCTAGCTCGAAATGCTTCTACTTATTCCGACCAGGTATGGGTAGAAGAGGCTCTGTTAACTGGTCCACTTGATTATATTAACAAAGATGTATTGACTTCTATGTCTTCTATTGCTTAATATATTTTGCTAGTTGATTTAAAAAAAAAAGGAAACACCATTTTGACATATTTCAATTGCGTAAATGTGTTTTTCTCCCTGCAAAATAATAAATTGATGGTCTTTGTTTTGTAAAACAAAATTATTTTTAAATTTTGAAAATACACATATGTTTAAGTTCCTAACACTGCGTTTTGAAAGACCACATCTATAGTAATTTTTAATATTATAATTACATTTTTAGTTCTTGGATATTTTGTAGTCCCTCCTAAAGACTCAAACATGTATATTATTTAGTCCCTGACCCTGAGAAAGACTCAAACTTGTTTCAAAGAAAAATTTAGGGACAAAAATTCATATTTTATGAGTCAAAAACATATCTAACCCTTTTAAGCTAGCTCCACTAGCGGATTTGAATCTTGAAAAGAGAAAGTTCAACCTTTAAAAACATGAGAAAGTTAGGATCATGAACATCGGTGGGGTGCCAGGCATAAAATTTTAGGGGATTTTCATATTGGGTTAAAGACCAAATTATAAATGGATTACACACCACACGCCTCAACTGCGAGGTTGACCTCGAGAAGAGAGAGCTTGGATCTGCGGTTGTCGTTTTGAAGGGTTGGAGTGTGGAGAGTGGGATAGTCGGAGGGAGAAGGTTTAGGGTTTTCTTCTGAAAAAATTTGAAGAGTGTGGGAGAGAGGAAAAATTGGGCAAAAAATTTCTATTGTCACGGTCCCTAAAAAAAAAATATTATCCCTTATTATCACAGTTCCGCTTATAACCGTGACAATTGAGCTTTAGCCACGGTTCTGCCTATAACCGTGACAATTGAGGAGTGGCAAAATGTCATTTCTGTAGTAGTGAGTGCTTAATACTTTCCTAAATCTTACAATGTTAGATTGTTGTTAGCTCTTCATCAACAAGACAAGTCACTTGGTCACCATTATCAGGAAGACTTTCGGTGACGTCATCATGGCCACACTAATTAACTATCAGCTCTGCTCAGGGTCGTGTAAAGCTTTGGAATAATTAGGCAATTGCCTAAGGCCCCAAACTTATTTAAGGCCCCAATTTATTTTTACCTATATAATATACATAACAGATATTGAAATCATTTGAGATCGAGGAGTAGAAATAATAATAAGTAATGGAAATTTTAATTTCATTGTCCAGTATATTAAAGCAGCTTAATAATCAGAATCATCAGAGTAAGAGGGTGTTTCATGTTCTGTTGAGGATGGTACTCAGGGTAGTGTGGAAGGCAGAGTGAAAGGGAGAAGGAAAGAAAGGGAAAAGTCTAAAATATCCCCTGGTGCACCGGTCGACCAAAATGCTACTTGCCCACCCTAGTGGGCACCACCCTTATATATAACTTATTTTCATTTTTCTCTCATACTATAATTAGTAGTTAGATCATGTCATATTTATATTTTCTGATTTTTTTAATAATTTAAATATTAAATAATTGGCTTAATTCCACTTTGGGTTCCTAATGTTTCATAAATGTGCGATATGCACCCCCTGTGTATAAAACGTGTGGTCAAGGTCCCTGACGTTTCTAAAACGTGCGATTAACGTCATTCCGTCCAAATCTATTTGGTTCCTTAGTTGACCAAATGGAAAATGCTGTCGTGGCATTATTTAATTAATTAAAAATTTATTTTCTAAATAAAATTAGTTCAACATTATTTCAAAACATAAAAATAAAAATTATTTCAAAACAAAAATTTATCCAGAAGCTTCTCTTCAACTTTCCTAATCAAAACAAAAAACTCAAACCCAGATAAAATCCCCAACTCCCTCTCCCACCCCCACCTGCAATCACCACCCTAACCTCACCCCAATCAATCTGCAACCTCAACAAACCCACCCCACGCACCTGCAATCGCCACCCTTAACCCATACCTCACCACAATCAAATAAGTGTCATGTCAGCATTTCGTTTGGTCAACAGAACGGAAAATGTTGTCGTGGCATTATTTAATTAATTAAAAATTTATTTTCTAAATAAAATTATTTCAACATTATTTCAAAAAATAAAAATAAAAATTATTTCAAAACAAAATTTATCCAGAAGCTTCTCTTCAACTTCCCTAATCAATACAAAAGAACTCAAACCTAGATAAAATCCTCAATCAACACCCAACCAACTCCCTCTCCCACCCACCTGCAATCACAACCCTAACCTCACCCCAATCAATCTGTAACCTCAACAAACCCACCCCACGCACCTGCAATCGCCACCATTAACCCATACCTCACCACAATCAAATAAGTGCCACGTCAGCATTCTGTTTGGTCAACAGACGAAACCTAAAAGAAGGACATTAATCGCACGTTTTAGAAACGTCAAGGACCTTGACCGCACGTTTTATACAGAGGGGGTGCAGATCGCACATTTGTGAAATTAAGCCTAAATAATTTCATACTTTTGAAAATAATTAATTTATTAATATTGCATTTAATAGTTATTAATGACATTAGAATAATTAACAAAAGTCAATTGTGACATGACTTTTCTACCATTAAAATGTATGATGACAAAGTCTTTTTTTAATGATTAGATGATTAAAATAGTTTTGATATATTGATTAATGACAAATTAGAAAAAAAATGAATTTAACTAGGATTAGAAAAAAAAACTTAAATAGGTGAGGTGATATACATATTTAAAAATGAAAAATGAAGAGAAAATATGAAAATGTTTGATATATGTTGATAAAGTGTTTTATTCCATCAATGCATGACGCGAGATTTAAACTAAAAGAGAGTTATTTTAAAGGGTATATTATAATTTTTAGTAGTGACTATCTACTTTAGAGATAGATTCAATAGATACTAATATGACTATGATATTCTTTTTAATAATTGGATCTAAATGAAAATGATGCTAAATAAATATGCAGAGGAAATGGTGAGTCACAAAATTAGGAGACGGTCAATATTTTATGTTAAAGGATCAAATGACTGATTCATTCTTAAACCCAAAGATTACATTACGCAGCCTTCTCTTTTAAGCAAGAACTAATACCAATTGAAAAACAAACCATGACAGGTGTCAACATATATTCCAAAATATATGAGAAACAGAGGCTAGAGAGATAAAAGCAAAGCAAAACCCGTTCGTCTCAAGAGTCTCACATTTCAGTGGCAATTTTGCAATTTTTCAAAATTCTCCTCATAAACTTGGATTTCTTTTTCCAAGGCATCAATTTGTTGTTGCTTAGCTCTGAGATCTGTATCCCTTCTTATCTCGGCCATTCTTGTCAATCCAACCGTAATTTCCATCTGATTAATTTTAGACTCCAACTCCTTTTTCATCTCCTGGGATGATGTTTCTAGCCTTCGATTTTCATCTCTTAAACTTCTACATACACTCTCCAATCTGCTTTTCTCATCTGAGTTTTTTTTAATCAACATATTCAAATCCCTAATTTCTTCTTGGAACTTTGTGGCTGATGACGTTCCTCCATCGCTTCTTGGCCTCTTTGACATCTTATAACATTTTCTATAATCTTCCTCAAGCTCGTTTATCTTCTCAGTTTGGTTTTGTATTTTCTGGTCCTTCTTATGAGATTCATATTCTAGGTTGGAAATTTTAAAATCTTTAGCCTCATTCTCTAGCTGCAACTGATGTACCAGTGCTGTGAGCTCCTCAATACGAATGGTCATATCTGCCAAGTCTTTAGTTGTAGGCATCCTCTCCTTAGGCACATAAATTTGAACATCCCTGGCTTCTCTCCATTCTGTGTACTCAGGAGTAACGGTAGGACGAGGTGTTCCAGTACCTTCTATTTTCTTTCTGTGGACATGTTTCCAAGAGCGTTTCACTAGATTTGTTTCTAGGGCATTTCCAACGGTATACGCGAAATTATATCCTCCAAGCTGCTCTTTCAATGGTTTGACTTGGACCTGTCGGAGCTGGCGAAGAGCCACAATAGGAGTGTAGGATATACACCCTCTTGTCCCCATCAGCGGGACATGATGGAAACTTCCACAACCAATGATTATATCTTTCGGTTTATACCAAGGACACACCCAGAAGAACTTCTCTGATTCTAGCTTTGCGAATTCTTCCTTCCATTCAAGGACCGTCATTTTTTTCACCGGTATTTTGTGAAAATCCACCAGTGCAATCGGAGCAGAAACGTCCATATGGCGGCGGACATAACAATGAGTTATAATCCACACGTAAAGTAACTGAAGGCAACACTGAAGATTCCCTTGTTTCTTTTTATTACGACACACATCCACAGTGCGCAACGTTTCTGCTAGTACCGCTGGGATAGGGCACGCCTTATTTTCTACAAATTGAAAGTAGGCATCCATGGCGGCTCGGTCAATTTCCGTCTTTCCACGAGGGAAGAGAACTACCCCAAAAATGATGAGGAGCAAAGTCTTCTTGAAAGCGGCCCAATTTCTCATTTTAACTAGCATGTCAAGATGTTTTTCAAGCATGTTTCTTTTCAAACCACGGACCTGGTTGTTATCATCCTTTGCAAGGCATTTTTTAAGGCAATCTTCTGGAATATTTAGGGGACCTATCACCTTTGATATCTCCACATGCTGCTCCTTATAAAGGTATACACCTACCTTATCCATTATCGGACAATCCATCATGGTAGTATACTCCTCTAGAGTAGGAACAGCATCAAATTGGGAGAACTCAAAACACCGGATGTTCGAATTCCAGAACTGAGTCAAAGCGCTCAAAACATCCACGTCTACTTCGATATATAGTAGGCTCAAAAATCGCCCATACGCCCTTGTAAACTCGCAAGTTATACCTTTAGGAACCAGCCCCACAATTCTCTTGAGTTCCTTATAGTCATCGATCACGGCTGAAACCTTTATGTTTCTCTTTATATCTGGCACAGCTTGAACCCCCTCCATTTGGACTTGTTAACAAAATTTGTCTATTCTGCAAGAAAAAGAATAGATGGAGAAGATATTACTACCAATGAATAAACTACTTAATTCAACTCAAAAAATCAACACAAACAAGCATTTAAGACCTTAATAAAGGATACAAAGAAAGATGAGGGCTTTTATTAAATTTTACAACATAATAGTACTTAACAAACCCCCTTATGAGCTCACACATATTACACTATGTATGTGTATATAATCGAGCTTAGAAACATCAAATTATCATGCATAGACCAAGTAATAATTACTTATAATCATAAATTAATCTCACTATCAGAATCTAACAAGAAAAAAAAACAAAGATACCCAAAATTCAAAATCTTCATCAATTAACCTTAAGTTCACATTCTTAATAAAGGATACCATAAAGATGAAGGCTTTTATTAAATTTAGGCTTAAATGCACTTTTGGACCCCCAAGTTTACATTTTTTGCGATTGTTGACCATTATCTTATGATCTCAATTTGTAGAAAAATAAGACAATGGTCAACAATCGCAAAAAATGTAAGCTTGGGAGTCCAAAAGTGCATTTAAGCCTAAATTTTACCACATAAGTTTACTTAAGAAAAAAAATTATTGAATTAGGGAACATGCAAGTAGACATGCAAGTATGTTGGAAATGTTTAATTACGAAGGATAGTATTAATTTTAAATCATGCAAGTAGATGATGAAGGACATTTTGACCTCTAAACTTTGGTCCCCAGATTACCCCGTCACGTAGACAGACAAGGTCCTGGCCACAGGATTAATCAGACGTAGGTATTCCCTATCCACTGATTAATCAAGGGGTCAGTAATAATCTGGGTGATGACTCGATGATTGACGGTAGACACTAGGCCTCTCACGACAAACCACCGAGACATCTCCTATGCCTAGGCTAACACGGGCTCGGGTCTAGAGCCCAAATAATATGTATCAAAATGAGCTAAATAGAATGTATCTGAAAAAAAAATACGGCAATGAGCAACAAAATTACTATCATGGAATATTCAATAGCAAAACTCATAAATTCATTATCTAAATCATAGTGTCGCAAAATGCATGTTTACTACAGAACTGGGGCTTTGTAAACCTATCTTGCATATGCATATTTACTACAGATTTAACCCAGCAAAATGCCATTCTACACGTATTTCAAGACACTTACATTTTCCTATTTGTATAGAGAGGAAGTAAAGCCAAACAGACCTATGTTAGCGAAGAGCTCAGCTATTTGGGTTATTAAACATGTGGCTAAATGAAAAGTGAGAATTGCTGTTTGTCATCATAATTGTAACATTAATTACTTGAAGGGCACAATATATTCACAAGAAGACCATTCGGTTTAGCATATCCTAAAGACCTTTATATTTGTAATAAATCAAGAATAAAAATGGGTACACAGGATACCAGGAAAACAACATATTTACGCTTTGAGTATGCTGCCAGATGACTTATGATAACATCTCCACTCAAAATAGTGGATCTCTGAAATTTCATTAGCTCAGTAAAATTCCATTTTCATAATTAATGAAGAATAAATCTATTTATTAGTTTTTTTAGTACCCGAAAATGGACCTTTAATATCAGCATCACTAAGAGAAAGACGCACCTGTGCTTCTCAGAGATGCGGCGGCGTGACGGTGAGAGAGTGAAATAGGGTGAGATGTCGCGCCGGTCAACGTCGGCCGGAGATGGTACACTGTGGAGATGCAAAGATGTTATGCCAGTATTTGAAGATGAAAATAAAAGCATAAGAGGAAAGAATTAATAGAAGAAGATGAAATATGGTTCTTTATGGCTTGGATGACCACGAGATAGAAGGAGCTCATACCTTCTTGTGTCTACTCCAGAAAGTTCAAGCTGCAAAAGAAAGAAGGGAGGCTGCTTGCTGGCTGCGCAGGTCTTCAATCTTGGGTGTTTTGTGTCTGCACCCTAGTATTAGTGTATTAGGGTTTAATTTGGGCTGGGCTTTTTTTTGTCTAGTCATTACTAAATGAACTAATATAGACTTTCTTGCACGTAATATATAATAAAACTTTCACTTCTTGTTTTTATTCGTAATAAATGAATCAAAGTTAACATCTAGTGAAATAATGAATAAAAAAAGTATTTTTTTTTCAAATTTATAAATATCACATTTGTTATAAATATTGTTTAATATACCATGTAAACAATTTAAAAAATATTATTTAATGATCACCGGTTGGACCCCGATTCAACCACGGTCCAACCAATAAACCTTAAACCGGTGCCTCAACCAGTTCAATGACCGGTCCGGTTCTGCAAACATTGATTATAAGTATTAAGAGTAGTTTCTTTGAATAATAAGTATTAGTTAATTAATTTAGCTCTACTCTAGAATGTTCTCTCTAGTATGCATGATTGGGCCAATCATTTGGGCCTCAGTGCACTGTCCTTTCCAATATGTACTAGTTTATGACCCGTGCCTTGCACAGGGAGTTTAATTTTAAATTTTTGTTTAAATTTTTTTGAATAAATATTTTATACTATTTTTATTAATTAGAGTTATGTGTTTTTTTTTAGTATTTTTTTGCACATTTGTGTTTGTCTCTTTTTAGTGTGTTTTAAAGAATATTGTTCTAAAAAATAGGCCATTGTCGGCGTTTTTTTTTTTGCAAAGTAATGTGGTGTAGGGTGTAAAACACATATAAATAGATTTATGCACGTAGATTTACGAATATGAAACAATTTATTGAATATTTGATAATCACGGTCAATATACGAAATAAGAAAAATTGTTTAAATTATTGAAATTGACCACATAGGTAAATATTCAAAAAAAAAACAAATTGTCATTGTTGCTAAAGACGAATAAGGAAAAGTTTGGCACATAGGCTATTTATTTGTAAGCAATCTTAAGGAAATGATACTAAATCTTCTCCACCTCCATCCTCTTCAACATTACATTTTTGCATCTGTATTTCCAACATCTTCTGGTATGGAACCTTCGTCGGAGCGACGATTATTGGCTTTGTTGGAATCAGAAACGTTGTTTGCAATAGCATCCATCGCGAGTTTTTGGTTCCAGGAATCTGAGGCAATCTTAAGTGGTATATCAACAATTGAGTCAACGTCAGTGTGACCATCTCTTTGGATATGTTCAACGACTTCATTCAAAATTTTAAATTTGAGCATTTTCAGTATTAATTTATTATTACTACAATTGGTAATATCTAATTTATAATGTTTCATTAAAGACTTTAATTTTTTTTATATCACATTTATGACATGCAAAGTTTTTTTTAAATATGCATAATGTTAATTATTCTTAAAAGATAATTATTTGTTGGTATTAATTCAAATGCAAATATTTGTATGCATTGATATTCCTTTTAATTGTTGGTATTTGCATTCGATCAGTTATAGTAAGATTCAATGAGTAGTCCACTGACTTAAACAAACCTATATTACAATAATTATAACCAACAACTCAGTCAGAGATTTCACATGTGAAACAAAAATATCAGAAATCATGAAGTAGATATAAACAATTATGATTTAGCAATAAAAGTTTTAAAATTATACCTTTGATTTGAATTTTGAAATTATTTGCGGGTCATTGCAAATTTTCAGGACGTTAAATGCTGATTTAAACCATCATCCGCATCTATCCTTCCCCTCTACTTTGAAAAGAAATTCCTTGTGGACTAAATCAACAATTTCTCTTGGGGGGTGTTCCATGTAGCCGTTCTAGATTGTATTTTATATAAAATGAAAAAATAAATATATTATGAATTAATTGAGCAATGTAAAAGTATTTTTTTTCATAGTTTGGGTTAGCCTTCTCTTTTGGTTTTCCAAAAAAAAAGTATTTATTTTTAAATGAATATGTTCACATTTTCCCTTTTTTCCACTATATCATTGCTTTTTTTATTGATCAAATAACAACCTTCGCGATAAAAAAAAATGGTCAAAGTTGCAGAGCCAGTATTATCAGCACCATTTATAAACAACTTGTACCTAATGTAAACAGAAATAATGAAATAGATTGTATATTGATCAAATTAATTAATTTATGCAATTTGGAGTTTACCGTATGGTAGAAGTTATGCGCTTGTTGCATTTTGGAAAATAATATTGTGCTCCGTCGGAGTATGTTGATGTGTGACATTCGCAATCATGATAATACCAATCATCTGTGCTCACAATTTCCTTAATTGCGGCATGTACAATAGATATTGTACGTTGTAATAATAAATTAATGGTTTAAATTTAAGTGTTTAATAACCGTTAAATAGCTGAATTTAAATTTTTTAAATACGTTATTTATTTCTAAAAACCTTTTTTTATCCTTTTTTTAAAATTGGTAATAATTTAATGTCTTAAAAAACCATTAAATACCCGTTTTAGAAACTTTTATTTTAAGAAATAAATACAGTAGTTAATCATTTCTCCCATTGAGTAAAAATTAATCTATTTTAAATCTGTTCAAGACGTGTATCAAAATATTTTTATTCCTATTATAATGTTATGATTTTAAAGCAATTAAAAATAATGAAAGATTATAAGAGTTTATGATATAAATTATTCGTATTTTATCTCAATTTTAATGTGTGATTACTTTCCTATAATAAATTATCAATTTAGTGCATTTTTAAAAGTATTGAATAGGTGATTATACGTTAAAAAAATAAAAACAGCTCATTATTAATTTTATTTAATAATTATTTAATTTTGTAGTTAGTGTATCTAAATTTATATCCCCATTTTTTTTATTTAATACACGTTTGGGGTAGTGTAATGCTAACATTATAAGTTTTTTACTAAATTAATAAATGTATCATTAATACTAATTAAATAATATAATAGGTAATGGTTTAATTAATTCAATTGTTGAATGAAAATCAATGTCTAATAAATTAAATTAAAAGTGAGGAAAACATACTGATCTGTATGAAACCAAATTTTTAATCTTTGTGCTTGGAAAAAGCTTTAGGAACTCACCTTCTTCAACAACTTTTAATCTTTCAATCAAAACGTTCATTACTTGAGTAGGAACTACTTCACACTCAAATAATCACAAACAAAAACTATGTTGTTATTGTCCACTAAACTTGTTCAAAGTAATATGATATCCTCACTACATACATACCCGTGTCTATAACACACTGCTTGTGGAATGTTAGGATTGAACATTACTGTAGTGTAGTTTAAACCAACAGTTAGCTTATATTCCCTGGAAAAAAATTTAGTCGTCGATTGTTATTCATAGTTTGTACATGTTGGTTTATTGTATAAAAGTTTATGTTTGGTTGTTGACCAAAATAATTAGGGTTAATCGTCTACTTGGCCCCTGTCTTTGTCTCGCCGTCTGAAATTAGTCCCTCCCCGGAAAATTTACAAATCTGGGTCCTCTCGTTTGCAATAAGTTTGGAGGAGATCCTCACCGGAGCCCGGAGCTCCAACGAGTGATGACTTGGCATGCTGACTGGAATAAAAATGCTTAAGTGGATTTTAAAAATAAATAAAAATTAAAATACAAGTCAGAAAACTAAATAAAATTAAATAAATTAAATAAATTAAAAACTCAAATTACACCAAATTAATTAATTGATATGAAACTTATTAAGTAAAAAATAAAAATCACAACAATCTTCCCTAAATAAATTAAACCTAAAATTAAACAAGATTTATTAATCAAATTAACTAAAATTAAACCTATTAACTAATAACCCTAATCTGCTTATCAAAAAAATCCATGGTGAAGTTAAACACGTTAAACACAGAAAAGCTCAAATCCACATCTCCTTGTTCATCATCTTCATCTTCTCCATCTCATCATCTTCATCCCCTCAACCTCTGCCTCTTCCTTTCTTCCTCCACACACCTTCTCTGCGGATCTCTCTTTCTCCCCTTTTTCTTTCTGGCTCCAATTGCAAGTTTCTGGGTTGTGGTGGCTCGGTGGCTAGGTTTGGGTGGTGGTGGTGGTGGCTCGGTTGTTGGGTTTGGGTGGTGTTGGTGGTGGCTAGGCGTGGTGGCTGAAGTTGACTGACGTTCGCGTCTGGGTTTGGGTGGTGATGAACCCAGATCTGGAAAAGGAGGAATAGAGGTGATCTCTCTCTCGATCTCTGCCTCTTCTCTTCCATGGCTGAAACAATGAGGGGATTCATAAATTGAGCACCAGATCTAACCTTCTTCCCTACGATTCTTGATTTTTCTTCTTCTTCTTCTGGCTTCAATCAGTGTTTTTCTGGGTTGAGTTTTTATGGATTGAGATTGGAAGCTAGGGTGGATCGCTGGTTCTGAGGTTGAAGGTGGCTTGGCTGTTGTTCGGTCTTGGAACTCATGTTTTAGGGTTTTAATTGTTGGATTGAGGTTGCGGTTTGGGGTGGGGGTTTGGGGTTTCGGTTGGGTGGGGGTGATGGTGAGGTTGCAGGTTTGGTGGAGAAATCTGGTGGACAAACTGTACTATTGAGCACTGGTTTGAAAGGCAAAGAAAATGCTAAAAGTAAAAGCAAGATGGATGAGGATGAAGATCATAATCCCTTGATATCAGAATTTGATTTGTGTTCGTTCAAAAAAGAATTTGATATGTGTGTATAGGACCGTAGACTTCCATTTGGTACAATGATATGACTTGAAAGAGGTTGAAGAATAGAAACACAGGTTGAATATGATTAGGGTTCGATTTTGGGGGTAATTTGAGGGGGAAATTGTAGATTAATTTTGGGGGAATCAGATTATGTTAATTAGATTAGTTTTTGGACTTTGATTAGGATTAGTTAGATGTTAAGGTCAATTAGGAAATTTTAATTAATTAAAATTGATTTGTATATTTATTTTAATTTTTAATTTTTTTTCCTTGACACATCAGCATCATTTGTCCAGTCAGCATGTCTATTCATCACTCGCCGGAGCTCCGGGCTCCGATGAGGATCTCCCCCAGACTTATTGCAAACGAGAGGACCCAAATTTGTAAATTTTCCGGGGAGGGACTAATTTCCGACTGCATTATGTTGTAATATACACCATTATGTTCTGCTGTCATCATTGTTATGTAGGATGCCTGTTTAGCTGTCATTTCTTGTTTGTTATAGTTAAGCTCATCTACTATGAACTTGTTTTGAAACTGTTCCAAATTATCAAATATCGGGTAGGGCAGGCAACTATGATCCTTTAGAGATTTGTCATTTCATTGTAGTATTTTTTCTATCTCAGCCAAACACAAATTTTGCAACTGGTCACCTTCAATATATAGATATGAAAAAATTGACAAAGTTAAATTTTAATTTGAAACCATTTATCATTAATTTATAAAAAATTATAATATGCGTGTAATTTTTTTTTTGAGAATAAAAGTCATGATATTATTAATGAAAAAGTCATGAGAACAATCCTCTCAAGTAGATGGAAAGGCAAAGCAAGAGAACAGATCTAGAACTAGCAAAAGTAAAGCCTAACCCCCCGAGCTAAAAATTGGGAACACAATGGATCTAGAGCCGAGCCTCATTAAAACCCCCAAAGGAAAAACCCAATGGGAAAAAACCAGAGGGGGAAAAAAAGTACTCAAGCAATAGACAAAAGATCCCAATATTAGCGAAAAGCCCCAAACATGAAATATTATGATAAGGGTCAACATACAGTAAACAAAAGGTAACCTCTATATAAGGAAAATACAAAGAACCGAAACCATTAAGAGCCCAACCAAGCTATAGACTCATTGAAATAAACCAGATCCTTAGAGTGATTAGCACCTCTTTTGGCCAGCTTATCTGCCTCAGAATTCGCTTCCCTGTAGATGTGAGACACTTTCAAGCAATTCACCTCCACAAGCCATTGATCAATTTGGTTTAGCATGCTTAGAAGCTTCCATGGTCTATTGCTGCAGTTATTGATCCAACCCACTGCCAAAGAGGAGTCGCTTTCAATAGAAATATTGCGAATCATTCTAAGCAAATAGAACTGCAGAGCCTCATGAACAGCCTTAACTTCAGCTTCAAAAGCAAAGCCCAAACCAGTATTTTTGGAGAAGAAGCCTAAGATTTCATTCCTGCAGTTTCTTAGAACACCACCAATGCCACAAATCCCCGGGCTACCTTTAGCAGCACCATCAACATTCACTTTAATTATACCTGGCTCTGGAGGAAGCCAGCTTGCAAAACGAGCTCGAGGAGAGTTAACAACAAGCTTAATACTCTCAAAATTCCGCGAAAGTTGATCTAGAGAATATGAGGATTTTTGAAGCAATGGGAGAGGCCACCAGCCAATGCGAAGTACATGTAAATCCCAAACTTCAGAGCTAATAAAAGGTTTCTGATTAAAACATACCTCATTTCGGGATGTCCAGATAGACCATGATAAAGCATAGGGAATGAGACTCCAAAGGATTTTATCAGATAATCTAGGGAGAGAATCCCATTCCAAAATGAGATTCTCAAGAGAAGCAGGCATTACCCATAAGGTTCCTTCTCGGTTTAAGATAGAAACCCACAAACGCCATATAGGATAGCAATGTAGAAGGAGATGGGATGAAGATTCACACACCTCATTGCACAAAACGCAGTTTACGGAATCATTTAAAATAACACCTCTGGCTTGTAAATTTTCCTTTGTAGCAATACGGTTTCGCTGTGCTTGCCAAAAGAATAGAGCAACCTTTGGAGGGAGAAGCTTTGAAACAGCTTTCGGAACCTGCCAGCTATGATGATTATACAACTGATTTTCATACCAAAAGCATAACTCTTTTACAGAAAAAGACCAGTTCGATTCAGGCACCAAATAATCTCATCTGATTTTCCAGAAGCTGGGATTAAGCTATTTATTACAGAGCAGAATTGAGAATGAATTTCCTCTTCCCATTGAAAAAACTCACGGCGGAACGACAAGTTCCAATGCCATCTACCTCCATAATAAGAGCCCACATCATCAACCAATGCACCCTTATTTTCACACAAGGTGAATAATCTAGGGAACAGATCACAAAGAGCTCTCTCACTAATCCATGGGTCCAACCAGAATTTTGAACATTTGCCATCACCTATTGAAATCATAAGATTGTCTCTAAAACCCAATGCCATCAAATTGTCATCTTGTAAAGTACTCCATATATCCTGAATGATTCTGGAACCCCTTGACAAGTAACGAGAGCCTTTATGCAACAATAGAGAGCAAGGTTCAAGATCATATCTTTCTATTAGAAATTTTCTCCACAAACTGTCCTTTTCCCTGCCATATCTCCACGCCCATTTTAAAAGAAGTGCCTTGTTTCGCCACTCAATAAAACCAAGACCCAAACCACCTGCTTCCTTATTCAAACACATATGATCCCACCCAATCCAATTGATTTTGCGCTGACCTTGAGAATGGCCCCAGATGAAGGCACAGAAGATCTTTTCAACCTCCTCCACAATACCTTTTGGAGCTTTAAATATCGCCATTAGGAACAGCGGAATGGTGCACAGAACAAATTTTACTAACACTAATCTCCCACTTAGTGATATAAAGCTTGAATTCCAGGACCTTGCCTTGTTGCGCAATTTCTCCAACATTGGCCTCCAAAAGACTAATCTCCTTGGATTCCCACCAAGAGGGGCACCCAAATACTGAATGGGTAGGCAGCCCACTCTCCAACCAAACAAGTTTGCAAGCCTTGATACTTCATCCTCAGGGACATTACAACCTATCAATTCTGATTTCTGATAATTGATTTTGAGGCCCGACGCATAGAGGAAGGAAAGCAACAAATTACATAGAGTCTCAAATTGTGTCTCACTATAATATGCGTGTAATTATCAATTATCAATTCACTCAAAAGTACTGTAGCAAAAAATCCTTAAATTTGTATATTAAAATTTTGTTTAAATGAATGAGATATAGTAATTAATGTTTTTTTCATTGTCTGAAAATCAATGACTAAAAATCAAATTATTTGAAAAACCGTTGAACATGTATACTAAATATGAGTTTTATTTATAAAAAGGGAAATGACTATGGTAGTTAATGTTAATATTGATTGATTGGCATTCATTTATTAGAAAAAAATTAAATAAGTTTATTTAATCACTTTTTCTAAAACTAAATTGGATATTAAATTTTACGGCTTTTTTCCTTGAATAAAAATTAATGCATTTACTAACACTAAAAGACATTGAATTCTAAACACGTTTTTTAAAATGAAATTAATATAGAGTTTAAAAGTTATAATAATTTTGCATTCAAAACCATTAAAATTTGTGTATTTGAACCGATATTTTTTTTTTTAGAACAAAAACCGATATTTTTAATGAACGGAGAGGATATGTCATAGTTAATTTTGTCATCATTGACAAAAATTAAGCTATTTAAAATACATTAAATTGGTGTGCAAAAAAAGTTAATGGTTTTTATTATTAATTGACCAATAATTAATGAATTTTAAAACCATTAAATAGGTGTATTGCAAAAAAAGTTATTAAAAAGTAAAAGAATATAATACTTAATGTTTTGATCATTGACACGAAATTAATTATTTTAGATACCTTAATTTGGTATATTGAAAACATTTTTTAAAAAAGTAAAAGAAACACAATCCGTTATATTTTTGTATTTGCTGACAATTAATGTAAAAGGAAATGAGTTCAACAATTAATTTTATTGATATTTGACTAACTTTTAATGATATTTGACAACCTTTAATTTTTTAAATAATAAATGATATTGAAATAATTTTTAATATTATTTAATGTTATTTAGTAATTGACTAAAATATATCTTAATCAAATAAAATTATTAATGTTTTTAATAATATACTATAAATAATAAAATTAATTTAATACAACGATAATTCATTAATCAGCATTTAATACATGTCGTATTTTAATCTAAATAAGTAATTAAAATTTAGAAATTTCAAAATGAATTAAAAAATCATTAAATAAATAGTAGTCATTGTTTTTACCATTGATTAATTATGAATTTATTTTAAAACGTTTTTTCTTTAGATTTATAAAAAGAAATGATTTCAGCTGTTAATGTTATTGATATTTGACTCACATTAATTTTGAAATAATGACTAAAACACATATTAAAAACCTTTTTCTATAATTCATAAAAGAAAATGAACTAAATAAGTAATTAATTTCCTTAAACAAATAATTAATGAATTAAATAAGTAATTAATTATTTAAAAAGGGTTTTTTATTTAAATCGAATACAACATTTATTATAATTAGCATTTATCGTCTTTTATTAATTGACTCCAAATTAATGTATTAATTTCCTTAAATAAATAATTAATGAATTAAATAAGTAATTAATAATTTAAAAAGGGTTTTTAATCGAATATAGAATTTATTATAATTAGCATTTAATGTCTTTTATGAATTGATTACAAATTAATGTATTTAAAAACGGGGAAATGTCATTAATTGCTTTTACCATCGAAAATAGCATTTATTATAATTAGAATTTAATGTCATTTTTAGCAGTTAATGTTATCGGTAATTTAAAGCATTTTTTAATGAATGAAAAAAGTATTTACTAAGTGCACAAATCACGTAAATTTTAAAAAGAAACAAAACGGGAAAATGTCATGAATTGCTTTTACCATTGATCAATTATGCATTTAATTGCTGACTATAAAAAATGTTTTTTTTTTCAATTTATAAAAGGAAATTATTTAGCAGTTAATGTTATTGCTAATTTAAAGAATTTTTTAGTGAATGAAAAAACTATTTAATAAGTGCACAAATCACGTAAATTTTAAAAAGAAACAAAACGGGAAAATGTCATTAATTTTTTATAAAAGGAAATTAAAGGAGGTAATTAATTAATTTCAATTTTATTTTTTTAAGTAAATAATTAGTTGAATTAAATAAGTAATTAATTGATTTCCTCTTGTAACAAAAAAAAGTAATTAATAAATTCGGCAGTTTTTTTTTTAAAAAAATTGACTATAGCATTTTTTGTATATAGAATTTAATGTCTTTTATGATTTGATTACAAATTTCGTCAATAATTTAAAGCAATTTTTAATGAATGAAAAACCTATTTAATTAGTGTACAAATCACATAATTTTTAAAAAGGAACAAAACGGAAAAATGTCATTAATTGCTTTTACCATAGCCTAATTATGCATTTAATTGCTGACTATAAAAAACCGTTTTTTTTTTCAATTTATAAAAGTCAATGATTTAGCAGTTAATGTTATTGTTAATTTAAAGCATTTTTTTAATTAATGAAAAATTATTTCTAAGTGCACAAATCACGTAAATTTTAAAAAGAAACAAAACGGGAGAATGTCATTAAATTTTTATATAAGGAAATTAATGGAAATAATTAATTAATTTCGAATTTTAATTTTTTAAATAAATAATTAGATGAATTAAATGAGTAGTTAACAGATTTACTCTTATAATCAAAAAATAATTAAGTTAGTCATTAATTCGGTAGGTTTTAAAAAAAATTGACTTTAGCATTTTTTGCATATAGCATTTAATGTCTTTTATGATTTAATTACAAATTACGTCAATAATTTAAAGCATTATTTAATGAATGAAAAAACTATTTAATAAGTGTAGAAATCACGTAATTTTTAAAAAGAAACAAAACGGGAAAATGTTATTGATTGCTTTTACCATATGCTAATTATGCATTTAATTGCTGACTATAAAAAACGTTTTTTTTTCAATTTATAAAAGGAAATGATTTAGCAGTTAATGTTATTGCTAATTTAAAGCATTTTGTAATTAATGAAAAAGTATTTACTAAGTCACGTAAATTTTAAAAAGAAACAAAATGGGAAAATGTCATTAGTTTTCTATATAAGGAAATTAATGGATATAATTAATTAATTTCAATTTTTAATTTTTTAAATAAATAATTAGATGAATTAAATAAGTAATTAACTGATTTACTCTTATAACCAAAAAATAATTAAGTTAGTCATTAATTCGGCAATTTTTTTTTTAAAAAATTGACTTTAGCATATATTGCATATATCATTTAATGTCTTTTATGATTTAATTACAAATTACGTCAATAATTTAAAGCATTATTTAATGCAAGAATATCCTATTTAATTAGTGTACAAATCACGTAAATTTTAAAAAGAAACAAAACGGGAAAATGTCATTAATTGGTTTTACCATTGACTAATTATGCATTTAATTGTTGATTCTAAAAAACGTTTTTTTTTTTTCAATTTATAAAAGGAAATTATTTCGCAGTTAATGTTATTGCTAATTTAAATTATTTTTTAATGAATGAATCATGTAAATTTTTAAAAAGAAAGAAAATGGGAAAATGTTATTAATTTTTTATATAAGGAAATTAATGGAAATAATTAATTAATTTCGAATTTTAATTTTTTAAATAAATAATTAGATGAATTAAATGAGTAATTAACTGATTTACTCTTATAATCAAAAAATAATTAAGTTAGTCATTAATTCGGCAGGTTTAAAAAAAACATTGACTTTAGCATTTATTGCATATAGCATTTAATGTCTTTTATGATTTAATTACAAATTACTTCAATAATTTAAAGCATTATTTCATGAATGAAAAAACTATTTAATAAGTGTAGAAATCACGTAATTTTTAAAAAGAAACAAAACGGGAAAATGTTATTGATTGCTTTTACCATATGCTAATTATGCATTTAATTGCTGACTATAAAAAACATTTTTTTTTCAATTTATAAAAGGAAATGATTTAGCAGTTAATGTTATTGCTAATTTAAAGCATTTTTTAACTAATGAAAAAGTATTTACTAAGTGCACAAATCACGTAAATTTTAAAAAGAAACAAAATGGGAAAATGTCATTAGTTAATTAATTAATTTCAAATTTTAATTTTTTAAATAAATAATTAGATGAATTAAATAAGTAATTAACTGATTTACTCTTATAACCAAAAAATAATTAAGTTAGTCATTAATTCGGCAGTTTTTTTTTTTAAAAAAATTTACTTTAGCATATATTGCATATATCATTTAATGTCTTTTATGATTTAATTACAAATTACGTCAATAATTTAAATCATTATTTAATGCAAGAATATCTTATTTAATTAGTGTACAAATCACGTAAATTTTAAAAAGAAACAAAACGGGAAAATGTCATTAATTGGTTTTACCATTGACTAATTATGCATTTAATTGTTGATTCTACAAAACGTTTTTTTTTTCAATTTATAAAAGGAAATTATTTCGCAGTTAATGTTATTGCTAATTTAAATTATTTTTTAATGAATGAATCATGTAAATTTTAAAAAAGAAACAAAACGGGAAAATGTTATTAATTTTTTATATAAGGACATTAAAGGAAATAATTATTTAAGTTCGAATTTTAATTTTTTAAATAAATAATTAGATGAGGAAATTAAAGGAAAGAAGTAATTAATTGATTTCCTCTTGTAACAAAAAAAAATAAGTAAGTAATTAATTCGGTATGTTTTTTTTCTAAAAATTTGACTATATCATTTATTGGTAATAGCATTTAATGTCTTTTATGATTTGAATACAAATTACGTCAATAATTTAAAGCATTTTATAATGAAAGAAAAAACTATTTAATAATTGCACAAATCACGTAAATTTTAAAAAGAAACAAAACGGGAAATGTAATTAATTGCTTTTAACATTGACTAATTATGCATTTAATTGCTCACTATAAAAACATTTTTTTTTTCAATTTATAAAAGAGAATTATTTAGAAATTAATGTTATTGATATTAGACTAACTTTAAATAGGTAATTAAAAACGGTTTTATATTTTAAAAAAGGTAAGATAAAAACGTGTTTTTGGTATTTGACTAAAGTTTTTTTTATATATAAACTTGAAAAAAAATCCAGAATGAATTACGAAAATAGCGAATGACTAATTGAATATAAACTTTAGATGACGTCTGTTTATATTACTGAAAAAAAATAAACTTAATACAACAAAGGAATCTGTAATTGCATATAACAATTAATCTTGTACTTTATTGTTGAAATGAATTTTATTGATAAATAAAGTAAATCATGAGAACAATCCTCTCATGTAGATTGAGAAAAAAAAAATAACGAAAAGTGACCCAAGACAAAACAACAACTGATTAAATTTTGGAATGTGTGAGACCCAAGATTTTAAGCTTAAAATAAATTAGTGAATTCCTTATTAACGAATAAGTTCGATGTATCGTAAAGGGAAACCTGAACAAGAGTTTATTGGATGAAATAAATTTATGAAGGAGAAGGTTCAGGAAAAGTTCAAGGATTGTATCAAAACCGATAAGAGTTATAGCACGATTAATATTCGCCTAAGCCTAGGTCAAAGACACTAGTAAATAGCTAATTTACACTTTAGGACGCGATGGAAACTAATTCCAAAAATCTTCAGAGAAATGTTAGAATTTCTCTTATTCGTCTATAAACAAGTATTTCGATGCGAATCTCTGGAATGTACGAACGTCAAATTCCAATTCTCGGAAGTTTGCCGAAACGGAATCCCTGATAGTTCAAAAACCCTAAAATCGACGGACGATGAAGACTTTTTCTATTCGGAGCTTCAAGTAAAGATTTCATCCGCGCAAGCCCACTCTAATCGACGTTCCGAATCTTTCTTCAGAAGGAAGTTTCTGCATCCGAGGTCAAAAGCATAAAGTGCATAAAGTGCATTTTTAAGCCGGTAAACATTAAAAACAAGCCTCGAAAACCAAAAATCATACTGATATTTCTTTGGAGAATTAGAAGATTCAGCGGGAAGAATATCGTGTCTAAAATACGTTGGAATCAGTAGGAAAAATCGGAATCGCGAAATTCTCATTTTTCTGCATTTCCCATTTCCTATATATAGTATGAAAAATGAAAAAAAAACAAAAAAAAATCACAAACACAACACACACGGCCGAGAGCTCTTGGAGGATTGGAGGCAAAGTGATTTTTTTTCAAATCTTGACCGATCGTCGTTCCGTTCGTTGCTACGCGTAGACATCGAGGTATAGTTACTATCCCTCACTTCTGATCGTCAGATCTGTTGACTTTTTCTATGTTTTTCTGAGCTCAAAGTTTGGAGCTTTTTGTAAAACTGTCCAAATAAGCCGATTTTGGTGTCTAAACTTATTGCCTACTTACTCTAGAGCGTGAATATCCGGTTGTTTTCTGTTGAATCTCGCCGAAATGCCGCCGGGATCAATTTCTGTTGGAAAAACCCATTTTTGGGTAAAGTTCCGTTCTTTAAGCTGAAAATTCACGACTGAGCTTAGCTTTAGTAGGATTAGTTGTTATAAATGTCGTTAGGATCGATCCCATCCAATTTTTTTTTCGAAATTCCAATTTTGAAATTCTGAGCTGAAAATAATGACCAAAATACCCCTGCGACAGTTTTCGACCCGATAATTTTTCTGAGAGTTTCCCTGGCCTAGATATCGCCTAAGAATACCTAAGAATTGATTTAGATCGAAGAAAAAGTTCGAAAACCCTATTTTCTATAGTGGCCGAAACCTATTTGCTTGGGTACCGTGTCCAAAAATAATTTTTGAGTCTCTATGACCTGAGCCATTGCGTAGCTCTTTCAATTGTCGAAATTTTGGCGCTGGTTTTGTGTCATTCCGAGTTCTGTAGCTCGAGTTATGCACGTTTTAGCGAATAAAGTGTTTTTGTACAAAACTTGAATCGAGTCAAAACTCATCCATTCGGGGGAAGCCCTTCCATTCGTGCCTAAATGTTGTACTCTGAAGCTTCTCGAGCTTTGTCGACCATTAGTTAGGATTGTTTCGACTGTATCGACTTGTGTTGATTCATTATTGCTTTGTTTGCTCAAAGGTTCAATTGTGGAAACCTTGGGATTGACTGAGCAAGCTTGTGAGCGAGACCTGCACCGCGAGACTAGAACAACTCGAGGTTAGGGCAACTTACTTACTAGCTATTTGTATTGTAGGCGTCGATAACTTCGACTTGAGTATTGCTTGATATTGAATATTGCTTGGATATTGTTTATCGCTTTGAATTGGAAAATGTTTTCTGGAGGCTTCGGCCGGGTGAACTTATATGAGACGTGTGTCTCCGTTTTCTGAGAGGCTTCGGCCGTTTACTGGTTTCTGTCTTATCGCTTTCTAGTGGATATGACAAGGTTATGTTTACAGCACTGCCATATTGATTCATCGCTCGATAGAGCTTGATGTATTTGCGTTATGATTAAATTGTGCTGACTATATTCGTGCATTTTGATGCCACTTTTGGAGTGTAGAATACACTTACCTTCGTCATGACAAGGACGGGTTTGTTTTGGGAACGTTTGTTAGGTCGGACCAAGGTTCGAACCTTCATTGTTTTAGGGGATCTAGTGTTTTCTCGGAGAGTTGTTTGGGTTTGATGGGAACTTTGAACTTATAGAGTTTTGGACCGAAAATAATCATAATATGTTTTATGTAAATAAATCCATAATATACTTACTAAGAATATAATGTTTTTAATTAATGACGATGATTCAACAGAAAAGACTTAGGAATGAAAGTGAGTTTGGAAAACGGGAATGGGTCGGTGATTCTAGCTTTGGGAACTTTATTTTGAAAGGTGTTGGAAATGAAAAACTGAACTTTGGAATTAACGACATAATGGACTAATTCACGATGGAACATTTTACCTAATAAGAGAACTATTGTTTTAAGGGAACTCATTTTATGGGGAAGAATTTGAAGACGGGCTTTAGCCAAGGGTCTGGGCATTAGTAAGGTACCTAGTAGAGTACACTTGGCACAACAGGTAGTGACGGTCAGCCGTGTAGAGTTGTATCGTGCCTGTTGATGTCTGGCGTAGCAAGCAGAATGGTTAAACCCGTAGGGTCACAACCGACTTGACTATAGCCTAGGGTTCTCGTTGTAGAAGCCTTTGGTCAATGAACCAATTTTACCTGTGAGGACGAATCGTTGTTTAGCTAACCATATTGCACCCATGCATACACGCGATGAAGTGCCAAGTGGAGTACTTCGGTATAGCAGGAAGCAACGATCAGCCGTGTAGAGTTGAATCGGTCCTGACTATACCTGGCACAACAGGAGGTAACGATCATCCATGTAGAGTTGTATCGTGCCTGTTGATGTCCGGCATAGCAAGCAGAAATGGTCGAACCATGTAGAGTTGGATCGTCTTGACTATAGCCAAAGGTGATAAGTGACGCCCGAGCAGAAATGGTTAAACACGAGGCCAGTGTTACGACCGTCTCGAGGTGCCCAGCCTTTAAGTGGCAATACCATTGGTTTGTCCCGTCGCCAAGCAGAGTGACGTTATTCGGGTTTGTGTCAGCATATTCTGCATTGGCACACCATGCATCTTATTATGATTACCGTTGTACGACATATCATGCACTCTAACTATAATTGTTGAGACTTGATGATTTGATGTTGATAAACATCGTTATGTGTTTGATAATTGAATTGTGTAAGAGATTTGATAACATGTCATGTATATACCTTAGGGTAGGCAACACATAACTTATATGTATATATACAACATATATATACCCCCTTTATCGCATGTTGGTTGTATATCTTTTGTATTCTGTAAGTTGACCCTAGCTCCTTGGCTTTGTTTGTATGTTTGTGTTTGGGCGGTCGGCCTGCTGCCAGGCGTCCGTCAGCCGATTCGTGATGACTCGTCACTCGAGGAGGACCAGGAGCGTAATGACTATTACTGAAGCTTTCGACGAGGACCCGGACTTCAGGCCTGATCGAGGAAGGGTCGATGAAAGTAGTGTGGGATATGGGTGGTTAGAGTCTTTGAGTTGGTTGTTAGAGTCATAGCTCTGATTGTCATTCCTTATTTTGGGGCAGGGCAGGTCCCCGACTATTAGCTTTTCGTGTGATTCCCTTCCATGAGGATCACAGGGAGTTTGTCGGACGTAGGAAGTCTTTTGAGGCCGTTTTGGGCCGACTTACTTTCGTTGGAGGACTGTATTCAGAATACTTGACCTTTTGTTTTAGTTTGTACATATTTGCCCACGGGCACTACCTTTCCGTCACTGGAGGTCACTCGTGACGATGTTTTTAGTTGCAGCGAGGGCTGTGCTTGTATTGTATATTAATCGCTGTTAATCGCGATTGGGTTGAGTCTTTATTTCGACAAGTCTTTTTATTTAAACAAAACGAAAAAAAAATACCTGCTTTTCGGCTTTATTTTATTTTGAGTTACTAAAGTGACGCCACCGAAATCGGGGTGTTACAGAATGAATAACAACTGATTAAATATTTCCATAAACCACCTAACTTCAGTAATTCTATTTGCTATTTTTTCAAATCTAAAACAAACTATGTCACCGGCTCTAATTTCCATTCTCTTGCAGAATTTTCGCCAACCAGATCCTATACGCGCATCATTAGGTTTTGACGAAAGCACGTTGTACGGGATGTCGTCTATCACACCAGTACAAAGTTGAACGGGAGATGTTCCAAAACTTAAAAAAATGGAACGATTTGAGAAGGTAATACCTGAATAAAAAACCACGAAATCAATTGTGTTGTGAACACTCACGGGATCAATAATAAAAAAATACCCTTGATTCATATCCATGAAATTGTTATTTTTTGCGTCTATAGGTCTAATGACACCTTAATCGTGTAAAAAAAAATTGAAAGGGAATGAGGAGAAACGCATATCGTGTAATACATGAATTTTGAAGAAATGATATTGGATTACAATAAAACACACCAAAGACATGAAAAATTGATTTCAGAGGAGAATAATGACATACCTTTGTATAGTCATGAAGAACCACAAAAGGAGATCTTGAAGTCATGTAGAAAGACTCTAAAAATCACAACACGCAGAAGATGGCTGAAAGTTCCGGAGACCAAGAAAGGTTGAGAGTTGTGCAAATAAGATGATGGAGAAATTTAAATAATGGAGAGATGAATGAAGAATAAGAGTCTTATATAAGCTTTTAAAGTGAGAGGAGTGTAGGTTAAGGAAAATGGTGTACATTAAGAGGAAAGAATGAATGAAGGCCATGTAGGATTTTTATTGAATTTAGCCAATCATGAGGTGCCACGCAGGCGATGATTGGACCTAGAAAAACCCCTGAATGTATATATTATGGATTAGCCTTTGGGCAATAGCTGGATATCAAGGAATATTTTATCTTCTCTTATCCTTATCTCTTCCTTCTTTGACTTTTTAACTTGAGTAGTGTAAATTTGGAGTTTATTTACCAATCTAGTGTAACTTTTAAAATATTTACGGATGTAGTGTAAATCGCCACTAGCATCGGCGATATATATATATATATATATATATATATATATATATATATATATATATATATATATATATATATATATATATATATATATATATATATATATATATATATTTTCTCATTTGAGTTAAATCGCCAACAGCCGTGGCGACATATATATATTTTTCTAGTATCGTCGTTGAGATTGACGTTAACCAAATATTATATATATATTTTCTTTAAGTGTCGCCGTTAGTGTTGGCGATTTTGAAAAGTTTTAGTGTTGCCATTTGTTCTTTTATTTTTTATTTTAAACCATTAATGCTTATAGGATTGGCTTCCTTCGGTTTTTTTTTCACCTTGACGTAGTTAATAGTTTTAAAACCTAAATATATATTAAATGGATGCATGTTAGATAAAAAAACATCCATGCATGCAATCGGGGCCATCATATTTATGTTTTTAGTATTGAAAATAAAAGAAGTCGCCAGTGGTGTTGGCGTTGTTGCTTAAAACAAAAAATTTGTTTATAAAAGATTAAAATCGCCACTCATGATGGCGATACTCTTTTTTTTAATATATATATATATATAATATTAACGCCAACCGCATTGACGATACCCCAAAAAATTGAATATCGCCAGTCCCATTGGCGATTTCTCCAAAAGCTGAGAAGAAGAAAAAAATATATCGCCGATGCTAGTGACGATTTACGCTAGTCTCGTAAATATTTTAAAAGTTGCACTAGATTGGTAAATAAACTCCAAATTTACACTACCCAGGTAAAAAAGTCTTTTAGTCTCCTTCTTTCCCTTCTCTCTAGCTGCGATTACTTGCAAAAATGAACTAGAGATGATAAATGAGGAGATTCTTCACAAGGTTTCAGAACAGCTGAGGCAGGTTATGGTTGTATCTTCTGAGAAGCCTCCTAGAATGGATTGGAGCAAGAGGCCTAGAACTGAGGTGGAAAACACAAACATCCAAGGAAAATCAAAGGCAGCCTAGGATTACCTTGGATTAGAAATCCACATACTTATATGAAATTTTAATCAATAATTTACTATCCATCAGCATTTAAGGTGTAAAAAATGTGATACTATTATAGGTTAATAGAAACCTAATTTCAAATTTCATATTGATTATTTCTTTTATTGTCTTCTTTTCATATTGATCACACTCACTTTACAACTAATCTAGTTTATTTCAATAATGTTTTCACGCTCTGCTAGGGCAGGCGATTTCCGGCAGGATCACTGGCCACGGAATGGAAGACAAATGCAAACCAATGATCGGAGACAAACATTCTCCTTCTCCGTTTTCATTGATGGCTTGGGTGATAGGATCTCAAGGAGGAAAGTGGAAAACATCTTTTCTAAAGCTGGACATCTGCGTGAAATTTTCGTCCAAAGGCAAAGAAGTGTGGGAAGGCGTTTCAGAGTTGGTTTTGTACGCTACATCACTGATGAGGAAGCTTGGATTGCAATCCGAAAGTTCATGGATTACGGTTGGATGGGGCGTACCTGGAGGTAAAGAAAGCCAAGTACCAAAGAGTACCTCGTCATGGCGAAGCACAACGTACATGGAGACCCTCAGAGACTAGGAAGATCGATAAATCGCATCAACAAAAAATCTGGAAACCAAAGGTGAAAGCTACAGGTGCCTTGACAGAAAAACTCCAAGGAGATGGGAGCCTTTCATACACGACGTCCAATATAGATAAAGAATGGCTCAAACGGTGTGCGGGGGCATCAATGCATGGTTTACAGTCCATAGAAAGCTTGCAGGAGTTTTTTATTAGAAATGGTTTAACAAGCTTTAACATCAAACCCATGGGGGCGAAGGATGTGTTATTAGAATTTCAATCCGAAGAGGATAAAGATTTCATTTTAAAGGAATCGAGGGGCTTCTTTGAGGATCGATTTGAAGGAATCTCTTTGACACCAGAGTTATGGTGTGCTACATCACACTTGGTGTGGGTGAGACTATGGAAGGTACCGGTGTGTGCCTGGAATGGTGATTTTTTTGATATGGTGGCAACTACTTTTGGAAGGTACGTATGTATGTATGGTCCTACAGAAAGAAAAGAACACTTGGATTATGCAAGAATATTGGTGGAGACGACGGTATTCAACCCTCGAGAAGTAACAATACAGTTCGAATCCGGGGTCAGCTCGATTATTATCGAACGGGAAACTTCACTCACTCATGATCGTAAAAGGGAGGAGGCCTGAAAATCCTGTTGCTAATTCATCACTGGACTCAAAGGAAACGAACACTTGGGAGAACGGAGATGATGAAGACATTTCTTAGTGAAATATGGATCCAGAAGATGTTTCAGATACTGATGATTTGTCCAACACTGGGCACGACGGAGGAACGGTGACCAGAAACGCCGGTGAGAGGGTGAACAAACATGGAGAGTTAGAAGACACGTGGCGCAATCAAGGAAACGACGAGGCGGAATTGGGGGATAGAAATCAGTCGCTGATTTTGTTTGAAAAAGAACGGTCGATTCAGCAATCTTTGCAATGGTCAATGCCAACACAGCATCAAAACGCATAGGAATTAAGGACTCTGAATGCCATAACGGGTGGTCAAACTTTGATGGGGGGGGAGAGATTGTGGGCAAATGATCAGGAGTGGTCTTTGGAATTATTAAATGGACAGTTACAGATTTCAAATAATAAGGGGGATGTATTAGTTTTGTCCAAAGGGCCCACACGGGTTTTCTCCCATGGACCAGCGGTTATGGGTTCTTTGTTTGAATCTCAAAAACGTTTGTGTGGGCCGCAACTTAATGCCAACAATAACACATTGAATGAATCCGATTTGGCCCTACTAGAGATGGGTCAACAAGCTGGAGGTCCGAATGATTTTGAGGAATCTTTCTTTGATGATATATCACAAACAGAGCTCGATGATGTTGTGCCTGTAAAGAGAAAAAGGGGCAGACCAAGAAAAGCTGAAACAACGGCGAGAAGAGGTAGAGGGCGTCCTCGTGGGAGCAAAAATAAGCAGGTGCACAGAAAGGGAACTTCATCTTGGCGTGCAGAAGCAGAGGAGGAGCAACGCATGCTAACACGTGCTCAGAAAACCTGGCTTCTTGGAAAAGAGTTGGGTTTGGTGTATCAGGGATCAGAGGAGCTTATGATTGAGGGATTGGAGGCACAAATTGCTTCTAATCATCCATCTGTACCTAATTAATGGAGTTGGGGGCGTGGGTCACATGGAATGTGAGGGGATTATGTGGCTCAGGGAAGAGGAGGGTGGTGAAGCATGCAATGTCTAAACTAAAGCCAACGGTGCTGTTGTTTCAGGAAACAAAGCTTGATGCTCAGAGACAACACAATTTGGAGGATATGGCCAAGACCTTACATATGGGTCTTGTGACCGTACCAGCATCAGGGACATCAGGAGGGTTAGCAACATTGTGGAGATTAGGCTCCTTGGAGGTTGTGGGGCTGAGGTGTGAGAGCAGGTACATACTTTTATTTGTTAAGTACCCAGGTATAGCTGAAATTTTGTTGGTGGGGAATATATACGGGGATCATACAGGGGAAAATCGAAGACTGATGTATGCAGAATTGTTGGAGGCAATGCGAGGTCATATTGGGGGTATGATTCTAGGGGGTGACTATAACACAATTTTAAAGGATGGGGAGAGGAAAAATGAGGCAGGATTGGGAGTGGGGGATCGTGAGTTTAAGGAGTTTGTGGGTGAGGCAGGACTGTTGGATTTCCCTCTTCAGAATTCACAATTCACTTGGTTCTCCTCGCGCAACAATGGCATCTGGAGTAGACTGGACATATGGTTTGTATCGGAGGATTTCATGATGCTATGTACTAATGTCACACAGACAGTGTTGGATTGGAGCTGCTCTGATCATCGTGCGGTCTCAATCTCTTTTGGGTCAAAAGATTTTGGACCAAAACCATTTTATTATTTCAATCACTGGGTATTGGAGGATGGTTTCCAGGAGCTTGTGCAGGACTGGTGGGATTCAGCTATAGTTGAGGGGTGGTCTGGCTTTGTATTACAGTCCAAGTTAAAGGGACTAAGGGTGAAAATTAGAGAGTGGAGAAAAAAGAAAGGTTACTGCGGTGTGGAGAAAATAAAGATTTTAGAGGAATCATTGAATGGCATTATGCAGTGGATGGAGAATGAGGGAGTGTCTGAGAGCTTGAGGAGAGACATGTTGGTTATTTTAGAGGATTTATGGAAGGAATATCGAGTGGAAGAACGAACTTGGCTTGCTAAATCAAGGCTGCGTTGGATGAAAGAGGGAGACCGAAACTCTCGTTATTTCCATAAGGTATGCAAAGTCAAGATGGCTAAGAAGAATTTGAGTCAATTGGAGTTTGGAGGCAGAGTGCTGGAGGATCCTAATGAGATAAAGGAAGCTATCAAACAGCATTTTCAGACTTTCTTTCAACAAGAGGCGTGTGCAAGACTAGTTCTCCGTAATAGAGGATTGAAAAAGGTGTCTCCAGTAATGGCACTGTTTCTTGAATCAGAGTTTTCAGAAGCTGAAATATGGGATGCAGTCAAAGGTTGTGAGGGAAATAAATCGCCAGGACCTGATGGTTTTACTTTGGCTTTCTACAGAGAATTCTGGGAAACAATTAAGGGAGATCTAGTTTCATTCTTTTCTGATTTTTATCGCACAGGTAAGATTGTGAAAGGGCTGAACTCGACATTCATTTCTCTAATTCCAAAGGGTATGCAACAGCGCTCAATAGCTGATTACAGGCCAATTAGCTTAATTGGCAGTATTTATAAGTTGTTATCTAAGGTGTTAGCGAACAGATTGGCTATGGTACTACCAGATTTGTTATCCGCTAATCAGTTTGCTTTTACAAAGGGGAGGCAGATTTCAGATTGCATCCTCATTGCTAATGAAGTTGTCCATACGTTGCAACGGAGGGTTGGGGGTGAACTATTATTGAAACTTGATCTCGCTAAAGCTTATGATAAAGTAGAATGGGATTTCTTATTTAATTTAATGAGGGAAATGGAGTTTGGGGAGCGTTGGATGAGATGGATTCAGGCGTGTGTGACTACAGCTTCATTGGCGGTTCTGATTAATGGATCGCCCTCAGATTTTTTTGAGATTCAAAAAGGGCTGAGACAGGGGGATTTGCTATCGCCTCTGTTATTTAATATCTGTGCAAATGGTCTGTCTGTCATGTTAAATCAAATTGTGGAAGATGCTGATCCTTGTGGGGTTTGTTTGGGGGGAGACCTTTATTTGAATCATTTGCAATTTGCGGATGATGTGTTGATTTTTTGTGAGAATGATTTCATGCAATTGGAAAGGATTGCAGGGGTTTTGGAAGCCTATCTTTTTGTTTCAGGTCTGAAGTTGAGTTTTTCAAAATCAGAACTCATTGGGGTGAACGTGGAAGCTGATTTGGTGTCCCAGGCAGCTGATTTGCTCAATTTCAGCGTAGGAAATTGTAACACCCCGATTTCGGTGGTGCCACTTTAGTGACTTTAAATCAATAGTGCGGAAAATGCGTAAATATTTTTTTCCGTTTTCTTTTCAAATAGAAGACTTAACATAATGAAGACTCAACCCAAAGATAATAAACATAAAGTAATTGGGGATAGTGCCCGCAGGCGAATAAGTGCATCCCATGGTCAGAGCCACGAGTTTTATGAATACAGTTTTCAAGAAGATAAGTCAGCCCCAAAACGGGAAATGACAATCAGAGCTGTGAAAACAATCCCCCCATATAATACACTCCTAACATCGACCCTCATCCGATCATGCATGAAGTCCGGGTCCACGTCGAAGGCTCAGTAGTAGTCATTGCGCTCAGGATCCTCCCCGAACGACGAACCATCTTGAATCAGCTGTTGGACGTCTGGCAGCAGGCCGACCGCCCAAACACAATCATACACACAAAGCCAAGGCGCTAGGGTCAACTCACGGAATATAATAGATAATACAAGCAACATGTGATGAGTAAAGGGGTATATATATATATAGGTTGTATATATACATATAAGTTCTGTATCGTCTACCCTAAGGTATATACATAACATGTTATCAGATTTCTAATAACAATTCAATATTCAATATCTCAACAATTCAATAAGTTATATCTTGAAAACTCGATAAGCAATATATCAACGAATATAGTTAGATGCATGGTATGCCAATGCAATGTCATGCTCAAAAGGTGATCCGGATAAAATGTCACCCTCACGATGACTCGAAGCATCTCGCTCCGCTAAAGCATCTCGCTTTTATGAAGCATCTCGCTCCTATAAAGCATCTCGCTTTTATGAAGCTGCACGCTCCTGTGAAGCAGCACACTCCTGTGAAGCATCTCGCTCCTATGAAGCTGCACGCTCCTGTGAAGCAGCACACTCCTGTGAAGCATCTCGCTCCTATGAAGCTGCACGCTCCTGTGAAGCATCTCGCTCCAATGAAGTCCGATCTGAGATCGTCCTTCGGAAAGCAGCACACTTTCCAAGAAATGTATGCATGAATGCAATATGGTTAGCCAAACAACGAATCGTCCTCACCAAGGCACGCGTGTCTAGCTAGAGTACATTGTCTCTACAATACCCTAAGGTAAACAAAGAAGTGCTAATCGAATTTGGTAACTTTCCTAGTCACTTGGGCTCACCGTCTCGATGGCCAACCAAACTGCTCAACGAGCAAAAGAATGCAGCTCGCACTCAGTGACCTTTCAACTTACCATGGCTCACCATCTCGATGGCCAAACAAACTGCTCCACGAGCAAAAGAGTATCAACATACTCAGAACTGACTAGTTCCCCGGCTTATCCCTTGGATTGGCCAACCAATAAAACTTGCTCATCGAGCAAAGTGCCAACGCACAATGGTTTCCCCAGAAACCTGGATCCGACGACACTTCTCATTTTCAAACACTTATGTTCAAGCCCTAAACTTTCGTCTGAGTCTTTTATCATTATATTAAGGGTTTTGAGGTTGTTTAATACATTATGGAGGTTCATTATGAAATTGTATAAGTTTCGTCTCTAGTCCTATTAGTTTCAAAGATCTCATAGTTCCAATGATTCCCTGAAGAAGGTCTCAAAACAAAAGGTCCATCATCACCCAAGTAATGGCCCGAGAAGTTCCCAGGTAAGCTGGCCGGGCACAATGCCTCATTAAAAGCCCTTCTTGCCTTAGACAGAACAACCCAAGTTCTTACGTGAATTCAAATGGGGTTTTTCCAATATCATTTTCAAACTCGATTTTCCTTTGAGAAGGTCTCGATCCATAAAACAATAATAGGGTACGAACCTCGGTCCGTCCCATCAAACTTTCCCGAATTCTTATCTTGAGTATGGCATAACTACCTGTTTCCCCACACTCTGACGTTCCACAAATATTCGAATAATTGCACAGTATAATCAATATAATCCAGCAAATCATGTGCACAAATATTCACATAGCCTATGCTTATCCATTTAGCAAGTACAGCATATGAATCAATCAATGGCAAATCAAAGCGATAAATAAATCTCAATCACCAATGTCGGCCGAAGCCTCATAAAACGGAGACACACGTCTCAATTAGTTCACTCGGCCGAAGCCTCCAGAAAAACATTTCCCAGTCAATCACAATCAATTGCATAAACAATAAATCAAGTCGAATTCATCGACGCCTAAAACATTAGCTAGCAAGTAAGTTGCCCTAACCTCGAACTCGTCCAGTGTGTTCAAGCAAGGCTCCTTCACAATCCTCTTTTCCTGCTCCAAGTGTTCCTCCAAAAGAATCTTTGAGCAACGAAGCGAAAGTCAATCAAAACAAGTCAATTCGGTCAAAACAATACTAACTAGCGTTAGACAAAGCTTAAGAAGCTTCAGAGTACAATATTTAAGCATGGATAGACGACAGAACCTCGTTTGCTAAAACGAGCATAACTCGAGCTACAGAACTCGGAATGACACGAAACCAGCGCCAAAATTTCGACAATCGAAAGAGCTACGCAATGGCTCAGGTCATAGAGACCCAAAAATTATTTTTTGGACACGGTACCCTAAGCAATAGGTTTCGGCCACTATGTAAAATAGGGTTTCCGAACTTTTTCTTCGATCTAAATCGATTCCTAGGTATTCTTAGGCGATATCTAGGCCAAGGAAACTCTCAGAAAAATTATCGAATCGAAAACTGTCGCAGGGGTATTTTGGTCAATATTTTCAGCTCAGAATTTCAAAGTCAGAGTTTCGAAAAACAAATTAGATGAGGTTGATACTAACGACGATTATGACGACTAATCTTACTAACGCTAAGCTCAGTCGAGGGTTTTAAGCCCAAAGGTTGGAACTTTAGCCAAAATGGGTATTATGAGCAGAATTGAAACTCGGCAGCAATTCGGCGAGAATCAGCAAAATGTAATCCGCTAAACATGCTCAGGGGCACGCAGGGAATAAGTTTTCGATTCGATAATTTTTCTGAGAGTTTCCTTGGCCTATATATCTATGATAAATATCTGTTCATACTTATCCAATCTTGATAAATATCTATTCATACTTATCCTATCCTTAATAAATATCTTCCATTTCATTCCCTATAAATATGTGAAGCTTGAAACAAAAACCTCACAAACACACACACACAACCCGCGGCTTGGAGAGAAGAAGGAGGAGGAGAGCTTTTCTTCATTTCTTGTCTGATCGTTCCATAGTTCGTTGCTACACGTAGGTCTCAAGGTACTGATGCTAATCCTTACTTCTGATCGTCAATTCCGTAGCTTTTCACTATGTCTTTCTGTACTCTTAGTTTTGAGGTTTTTGCAAAACTATCCAGATAACTTCATCTTTCTATCTAAACTTATTCCCTGCGTGCCCCTGAGCATGTTTAGCGGATTACATTTTGCTGATTCTCGCCGAATTGCTGCCGAGTTTCAATTCTGCTCATAATACCCATTTTGGCTAAAGTTCCAACCTTTGGGCTTAAAACCCTCGACTGAGCTTAGCGTTAGTAAGATTAGTCGTCATAATCGTCGTTAGTATCAACCTCATCTAATTTGTTTTTCGAAACTCTGACTTTGAAATTCTGAGCTGAAAATATTGACCAAAATACCCCTGCGACAGTTTTCGATTCGATAATTTTTCTGAGAGTTTCCTTGGCCTAGATATCGCCTAAGAATACCTAGGAATCGATTTAGATCGAAGAAAAAGTTCGGAAACCCTATTTTACATAGTGGCCGAAACCTATTGCTTAGGGTACCGTGTCCAAAAAATAATTTTTGGGTCTCTATGACCTGAGCCATTGCGTAGCTCTTTCGATTGTCGAAATTTTGGCGCTGGTTTCGTGTCATTCCGAGTTCTGTAGCTCGAGTTATGCTCGTTTTAGCAAACGAGGTTCTGTCGTCTATCCATGCTTAAATATTGTACTCTGAAGCTTCTTAAGCTTTGTCTAACGCTAGTTAGTATTGTTTTGACCGAATTGACTTGTTTTGATTGACTTTCGCTTCGTTGCTCAAAGATTCGTTTGGAGGAACACTTGGAGCAGGAAAAGAGGATTGTGAAGGAGCCTTGCTTGAACACACTGGACGAGTTCGAGGTTAGGGCAACTTACTTGCTAGCTAATGTTATAGGCGTCGATGAATTCGACTTGATTTATTGTTTATGCACTTGATTGTGATTGACTGGGAAATGTTTTTCTGGAGGCTTCGGCCGAGTGAACTAATTGAGACGTGTGTCTCCGTTTTATGAGGCTTCGGCCGACATTGGTGATTGAGATTTATTTATCGCTTTGATTTGCCATTGATTGATTCATATGCTGTACTTGCTAAATGGATAATCATAGGCTATGTGAATATTTGTGCACATGATTTGCTGGATTATATTGATTATACTGTGCAATTATTCGAATATTTGTGGAACGTCAGAGTGTGGGGAAACAGGTAGTTATGCCATACTCAAGATAAGAATTCGGGAAAGTTTGATGGGACGGACCGAGGTTCGTACCCTATTATTGTTTTATGGATCGAGACCTTCTCAAAGGAAAATCGAGTTTGAAAATGATATTGGAAAAACCCCATTTGAATTCACGTAAGAACTTGGGTTGTTCTGTCTAAGGCAAGAAGGGCTTTTAATGAGGCATTGTGCCCGGCCAGCTTACCTGGGAACTTCTCGGGCCATTACTTGGGTGATGATGGACCTTTTGTTTTGAGACCTTCTCCAGGGAATCATTGGAATTATGGGATCTTTGAAACTAATAGGATTAGAGACGAAACTTAAACAATTTCATAATGAACCTCCATAATGTATTAAACAACCTCAAAACCCTTAATATAATGATAAAAGACTCAGACGAAAGTTTAGGGCTTGAACATAAGTGTTTTGAAAATGAGAAATGTCGTCGGATCCAGGTTTCTGGGGAAACCATTGTGCGTTGGCACTTTGCTCGATGAGCAAGTTTTATTGGTTGGCCAATCCAAGGGATAAGCCGGGGAACTAGTAAGTTCTGAGTATGTTGATACTCTTTTGCTTGTTGAGCTGTTTGTTTGGCCATCGAGATGGTGAGCCATGGAAAGTTGAAAGGTCACTGAGTGCGAGCTGCATTCTTTTGCTCGTTGAGCAGTTTGGTTGGCCATCGAGACGGTGAGCCAAAGTGACTAGGAAAGTTACCAGGTGTGACTAGCACTTCTTTGTTTACCTTAGGGTATTGTAGAGACAATGTACTCTAGCTAGACACGCGTACCTTGGTGAGGACGATTCGTTGTTTGGCTAACCATATTGCATTCATGCATACATTTCTTGGAAAGTGTGCTGCTTTCCGAAGGACGATCTCAGATCGGACTTCACAGGAGCGTGCAGCTTCATAGGAGCGAGATGCTTCACAGGAGTGTGCTGCTTCACAGGAGCGTGCAGCTTCATAGGAGCGAGATGCTTCACAGGAGTGTGCTGCTTCACAGGAGTGTGCTGCTTCACAGGAGCGAGATGCTTCATAAAAGCGAGATGCTTTATAGGAGCGAGATGCTTCATAAAAGCGAGATGCTTTAGCGGAGCGAGATGCTTCGGGTCATCGTGAGGGTGACATTTTATCCGGATCATATTTTGAGCATGACATTGCATTGGCATACCATGCATTTAACTATATTCGTTGATATATTGCTTATCGAGTTTTCGGGATATAACTTATTGAACTGTTGAGATATTGAATATTGAATTGTTATTAGAAATCTGATAACATGTTATGTATATACCTTAGGGTAGACGATACAGAACTTATATGTATATATACAACCTATATATATATATACCCCTTTACTCATCACATGTTGCTTGTATTATCTATTATATTCCGTGAGTTGACCCTAGCGCCTTGGCTTTGTGTGTATGATTGTGTTTGGGCGGTCGGCCTGCTGCCAGACGTCCAACAGCTGATTCAAGATGGTTCGTCGTTCGGGGAGGATCCTGAGCGCAATGACTACTACTGAGCCTTCGACGTGGACCCGGACTTCATGCATGATCGGAAGAGGGTCGATGTTAGGAGTGTATTATATGGGGGGATTGTTTTCACAGCTCTGATTGTCATTTCCCGTTTTGGGGCTGACTTATCTTCTTGAAAACTGTATTCATAAAACTCGTGGCTCTGACCATGGGATGCACTTATTCGCCTGCGGGCACTATCCCCAATTACTTTATGTTTATTATCTTTGGGTTGAGTCTTCATTATGTTAAGTCTTCTATTTGAAAAGAAAACGGAAAAAAATATTTACGCATTTTCCGCACTATTGATTTAAAGTCACTAAAGTGGCACCACCGAAATCGGGGTGTTACAAGGAGTATTTTAATTAGTATTATTATTAATGCAATTATTATATTATAATTAAATAAAATAAAAATAAAAATCAAGATAAGGATAAGGATGAAATCAAGTTCTAGAGAATTCAAAGGACAAGGATGAGAATAAAAAATATTTCAGGAAGGACTAAACTGCAAACTGATTTAACTCTGAAGGACCAAAGTTAATAACCGACCTATTCTATAGGGACCTAACTGTGACATCAGAAATAGTCTTAATTCAAATTCAGGTCCCTGGTTTTGTCTATAAATACCACCACGAAGTTCAAGTTCAAACCAGCTCAAATTAGAGCAACCCAAGCCTCCAAATCCTTGCTAAACCTTCCCCTCAGCCTCCTAAAGCCTTCCCTAACCTCTTCTCCGCCCAACAACCACCACAAAACACCCAACCGAGCTCAAGAAATTCCGAAACTTTGAGCTCTCGGTTCTCCCTCAAATCTCCATCTATTTTGTCGCATCAAGAGTCTATTTTGCTTAGAATTTTACCAGGAAGCTATTCGTGCAAGAATTTTGAAGTTTGGAGGTCTAGATTTCATTCTGCCATTGTTGGCCGGAAAAGCTTCACGGAGCTCATCGTTTTGGCCAAACCAGAGACCTTCTCAGCTACCCACCTATACCATTGAGTTCCTGGGAGTGAGAGGAAGCTTTTCCAACCGGTTTCCACCCTTAACTCCACCCTCCCGCCGGAGCTCCGCCGCCAACCACCACCTTCTCCGGCGAGCTCACCGGAAAAACTGTTCAGAACTTGGATTTTCTTGCATAGTTCAAATCCTTGTCTTCCATAGGTTCCATATACATATTCGGTTCGGAAAATTAACTTGGTTTGATAGGGTTTCAAGAGACGAGAAGGTATGCAACTTCCCGGCCTTATAACTCACTATTCTTAATGATTCAATGCAAAGTAAGAGTTGATTATGATTCATGGGATTAAAATGAACATTTAGAAAGAAACAGAATGAATTTTGGAGGTCTAGAACAAAAGTTATGAAATTTTTAAGTTTAAGCTAAAATAATTTTATAATTATTTTCTTATTTAATTGGCTGGCTCTGCCGCCACACACATAAAGGCCGGCACTGCCGCCTCATTTTAAAACTAATGGTCGGCTCTGCCGCCTTATCAACTAATGGTCGGCTCTGCCGCCTTATCAAAAATATATGGTCGGCTATGCCACCTTATTTAAAATTATATAACGATGGTCGGCCTTGCCGCCTAATTATTTAATAAAAACGAATATTGAAATTAAGAAGAATAACATGGAATTTTATAACTTTAAGGTGGAAAAAATTGACTAAAATACCTTACGATATTATTATTGCAGATAATTATCAATTGGAGGATTTTCCGAAGAAAGGTAAGGGGGGGAGAATGCTCAACTCATGAGGGAATGTAGTGTAAATAAATAGGTGTTGGACCTCCCTTGGGTCCCTATTTGTTTTATTGAAATATTTAAAAAAAAATGATTATTGTAAACAGGATTTATTTCTGGGAATTGATTCGATAGGAGCCTCCGAATCTTTTCTTAAACATTTTTTTTACGAGGCATCCCGATTTTTAAAGAAAATTATTATTTGATCAATTCTCAGAATATTTCCACGAGATTTCTAACGGCTTGCAGGTACTCTATGAAAAGGAAAGGTCAGTGGCCCCAACTGGACAGTCAAGGCCAGGCTGTGCCATTGGGTAACGCTGTGAGATCTAAGGGATACCTTTATGGTTGCGGTCCTTGGGGTGTGATTAGGTGGGACCTACCAACAGGTTGGAGATGAGGTTTGTCCCATCCGGAACCTAATCACACTGCAGGCCCCCTGATGATCGTCCTAGCCGAGCGGCTTCTCGGTGACTTTCCTGGAGAATGTTGGGCCCACATCCTCGTCCAGAGACCAAAACTATATCTAATTAGATTTTTAATGATTTATTTGATTATGCTATTACTTTTCACTTGATTTACTTGCTTATTTATTTTACACTATTTCTCTTGCTCGAGTGTGTTGGATTGCTTCTCACCCCTCTTGTTTTGTTTGGCTGTTGTTCTAATTGAATAACTTAGGGACGGAGACCGAGGAGAAAGAACTAGAATGAAAAAGTGACCAAGGCAGGAAGAGCTGTAAATAGTTGTGAATATACGAGAGTGTTCGAGTAGAATAAAGACCAGCTGATGGAAGAAGACGTGTGCGACTGGACTCGTACTCTATCAGACTGTAAAATAAGTATGAAAGCAGTGGGGTTTTGTAATTAAGTTTGTTAAAGTAATTGGGAAAGATTCAGAGGAGTCCATGCGAGACTCTGGGATGTCTTGTCTAAGGAAAGGAATCGCTTTTAATGACGCTTAGCGCGGCTAACTTTCCTGGAGACGTTCTCAGACTATCAATTTGACAACGATGAATTCTGACCCAAAGGTCTTGTATTTTTTCAAGGTTCATCAATAAAAGTGCTGTTTTTCTGAAGGTATTCTTATTTTATAGTTTAGGTAGGGTGTGAGTTTGGTCGTCACAGCAAGTTCAGAGCAATCGAATTGCAACCAAAGCAAATTTGGTAGCGAGAGGTGTTCATTTGGAGGAGGGAGCGATGTGTGCATTGTGTGCCGAGAATTTGGAATCCACAAGTCATCTTTTTCTACATTGCAATGTGGTGGCATCCTTGTGGCATAGAGTATTACAACGGGAAGGTATCGCATGGGTACTGTCGGGGACCATACCATCCTTGTTACAATGCTGGGAGGTGCTGGGCATTAAAATCGATAAACATGTATGGTCACTGATACCTTTTGCGTTATTATGGTTATCTTCTCCCAAAAACTCTTCTGTGTGGAAAATGTTTGGGATATAATGCTTGCTCGTGTATATTGGTGGGTGAAAGGTAATACAGATGATTTTGCATACTCGTTGGAGCAATTTGTAGCAGGTTTTGAATTTGTGAAGCTGCATAAAAATCAGGTACCGCGAGGTAATGTGGTTTGGACACCCCCACCATATGGGGTTTTAAAATTTAATGTGGACGGGGCTGCAAAAGGTAGCCCGGGAGTTAGTGGGATTGGAGGGGTGCTGCATAATTCAAATGGCAACATTTTGGGTTATTTCTCCATGTCAACTGGTATTTTGTGGGCTTATGAGGCGGAGGTACAGGCTATCCTACATGCTCTACTGTTCTGTCATCATTTTAACTGCCATCAGGTTCTTATTAAAAGTGATTCTACGTTAGCAATAGGGTGGACTTTGAATAGTCATAGGAGACCATGGAAGTTACAGCAGATTTTTAATCAGATTGATTATCTGTGGGAATTGGTATCTTGTGTGGGAATACAACACATTCTAAGGGAGGGTAATGGAGTAGCTGATTTTTGGGCTAAACAAGGATGTGGCAGATCTGATGTAATTTGGTCTTTCACTGAGACCTATATTTAGCTTAAATGGGAGGGATGTTCCCATATAGGGGTGTACAAGACCCGGCCCTACCCGCCAACCCGTCCCGGCCCAAGCCTTTAGGGCCGGGTTGAACCCGGCCCGATCATTAAAAGAGATCGGGTTCGGGTTGATCTTTGAGTTACCCGACTTCGGGTAGGGTCGGGTTCGGGTTGACACTCGGGTCACCCGGCCCGTCCCACATATATATTTTATAAAATTTTAATTTGATATAGTGATTAAAATGTGATACATGGTGCTCAAATTTATCTTACCATGTAGATGAGATTAAAATGTTTAACATCTACCTTATGAATTAAATAAATGTTGGTCAAACTATGTACACTTTCATGCTCTAACAAGAGAAAATCATGTGTGCGTATTATGCATATGTGAGACAAGTGAAGAAATGATCAAACAAAATGTAAGCATTTCAAGTGCAATAGATTATGAAAGAATTAGATCCTTTCAAGTTATTTCTTCTAAAAAATAGTTCCAACTTATAACTCTTTTAGTATGTTATTATCTTTAAATTTTACAATTAGTATCAAATAGTCTTAAACTTATTGTCCCTCGGGTCAACCCGGTCCCGTCCTACATAGACCCGTCCTAAATTGGACCCGCATAATGTCGGGTTGCTTCGGGTCTAGGGACGGGTTAGGGTCTATGAATTGACCCGATCAACATTTAGGGCCGGGTTAGGGTTAACCAAAACCCGTCCCAACCCGTCCCTTGTACACCCCTATTCCCATATCTCTCTGTTTCATTCAATAAAGTTTAATTTTAGAAAAAAATAATAATAAAAAGTATTAAAATAAGTAGTATATTTCAATATACAATTTTTTCTGTTTGGTTAACATAAGAAATTTTGAATTTTTTTTTGAAATAAGAAACAAATAAATCCATAATATATACATTCAGGGGTTTTTCTAGGTCCCATCATCGCACACGTGACATCTCATAATTGGCTAATTTCATTAAAAATCCTACATGACAATCATTCCTCCTTTCCTCTTAATGTACACCCTTCTCCTTAACCTACACTCCTCTCTATTTAAAAGCTTATATAAGACTCTTATTCTTCATTCATCTCTCAATTATTTGGATTTCTCCTTAACCTACACTGCTTCTTCAATCATCTCCTGCGTTTTGTATTTTTTGAGCCTTTCTACATGGCTTCAAGATCTCATTTTGTGGTTCTTCTTGATTATACAAGGTATGTACTTTTTCTCATCTGAAATCAATTTTTCATGTCTTTGGTGTGTGTTATTGTAATTTAATCTCATTCCTTCAAAATTCATGTTTTACTAACCCTAATATGTTATTCTCTTCATTCCCTTTCAACAATTTTTTACAGGATTATGCTGTCATTAGACCTATAGACGCTGAAAATAACAATTTCACAGATATGGATCAAGGGTATATTATTATTATTGATCCCGTGAGTGTTATGCAAATTAATGGAAATTAGAGTCGGTGACATAGTTTTTTTTAGGTTTGAAAGATTAGCAAATAGAATTATTGAAGTTAAGGTGGTGTATGAAAATATTTAGTTAGTTGTTATTCATTCAAAATTTAATCAGTTGTTGTTTTGTCTTGGGTATCTTTTCGTGGTTTTGTTTTTCTCAATCTACATGAGAGGATTGTTCTCATGATTTACTTTATTTATCAAATAAAATTCAAGATTAATTGTTATTTTTTTCATTCTGGAATTGTTCTCATGATTTACTTTGTTTTTCCTTTGTTTTACACGTACAATTTTTTCCTTGACTTCATCACTTTGTCTTGTGGGCTGAATCAAGCTGGATATATTTAACAATTTTGCATTCACTGGCGATTTATAATAATAAGATACTCATATATGCTCAATGATACTTCTTTTCTTTGTCATCCTTTTACGATCAAGATCCAAACAAGATTATATATAAAAATGAACTTTAGTCAAATACCAAAAACACTTTTTTACCATACATTTTTAAAAATAATTTTTTTTAATAGCCAATTTAAGTTAGTCTAATATCAATATCATTCATGTCAAATTATTGTTTTATACGATTTTTTTAAAAAAATTCCTTTTGAAATAAGTTCCATTTTTAAGATGAAAAAAAAACGTTTAAATAATTAGTTACGAGAATCCCATTTTCCTTGCTTTTAAAATAATTTCAAATTTTAAAATGATAAGAAAAGGTAAAAAAAAAATCAATCAATTACTTTTTAAATTCGGTAGCCAAGTTTTATATAAGGAAAAATATTTTCGAAATTAATTATTTATTTCCTTCAATTTCCTTATATAAACAACTTAATTATATTAATTTCCTTATTTAAAATCATAAAAGACATTAAATGCTTTATGAAATAAATGTTATTTTCGTATTTTTAAAACAAGGAAATTTAAAATAATTAAATAAATTTTAACGCATTAACTATTTATTTAAGGAAATATCTTCGAAATTAATTATTTATTTTCTTCAATTTCCTTATATAAACCACTTAATTATATTAATTTCCTTATTTAAAATCATAAAAAACATTAAATACTTTATGAAATAAATGCTATTTTCGTTTTTTTTGAAATAAGGAAATTTAAAATAATTAAATAAATTTTAATGCATTGACTGTTTATTTAAGGAAATATTTTCGAAATTAATTAATTATTTCCTTCTATAAAACACTTAATTATATTAATTTCCTTATTTAAAATCATAAAAGACAATAAATGCTTTATGGAATTTAACTCAACTTCTGGGATGATACTTGGTTCCATCAAATTAATGACTTTCCCATAAGTCGTTCACCCTAGATGTGGGCTACAACTGTTTAATCGGTGAGACTTTGTTAATTCTTTTTTTTCTTTAATGCTTACATTTATTCTATATTTTTCTGATTTTAAAAATTATAGATGTAGTTGGAGTTTTAACTAAAGTTGGAAGATTTCAAGAATACAATGTTCACGGAAATGTCGAGAAGATCGTTCAATTTGAGCTTTCTGCAGCAGGGTAACCGTATTGCCCTTGATGTGAAAATAATTTCAATCTTTTTTTTTTAGACCGAAAAGTCTAATGTATTTCATTATTTGATTTTGTAGAGCCAAAATAAAATGTGCTTTGATAAGGAACTTTGTAGACGAATACATTGATTTCGTCTCCACTGGTCGTGCACACGAAGCAGTGGTTTTGATTCCGCTTGGGAAAGTAAAGACGCACCCAGGTATGTTGCGTGTACAATTTTTCATTGCCAAATTAGTGTTTTCAAGTTTACTATTTAGTTATTTCTTAATTTATAAAATATATGTTGTTCACCGATGTAGGCACTACTGACAGATATATAGCTGCAATATTTGGTTCAACCAGAATTTTTTATGGAGCAGCTATTTGAAGAAAATGGTGAAGTAACGCTCCCAGATCGTTGTCTTCACCTTAACAGAATGAAGACACAATTGTCTTCATAAATTCCAGCAAATTTAGCATTTGAGTTGTAGTGAAATTTTGATGAACTTTGTGTCTGTTCTTCACTATGATAAACCTAATTCCTTTGTCAGTACTATTATGACGATCTGTTATGTTTCTTTCGGGCAGCATCACACGAACTTGAACTATTTTTGATTTTTTTTTATTTTTAGACATTGATAAAAACAATGATTAGTATAGCTCAATCTTTTTTTATAAAAACAATACATAGTCACGCATTTAATTATTTTTTTTGTATATTAAATTTTAGTTAATTAATAATAACACGCATTTCCTATTTTTAAAATTCAAAATGTTAAATCAAGGTCTTTATCAAACTTTAATTTATAGAAACAAAAAATTATTTTAATTCTTGAATGTTTTTTACTATTGTTTATTAAAAAGGGAAACAACATTATTGTAATTACATTACAATTAATTTTGTAACCAGTTTCAAAAAAAAATGTGTAACCAAAAAATTACGTTGACTTACATTCAAGAAGGTCGTTAACTGTAAAAAACAATTGACGTTCGTTTTAATGCGTAACAAAATTAATTCCGATCATTTGTTACAAATATTACAAATTTACTGCATTATTAAGTAGTTACATTGAATTAATTACATTGACAAGCATCTTCAGTCTAATGGGAAGTCTCTAAAAGAATTTACATGGTTCTAGGATGTTGATTTTTCCGAAGTTATCCAATTCACAACCTAAATAATTCTGAATTTTATGAAATTTGTATGACGGTAAATTAGTCAAATGTGAATGCCAGATTTTAGTTTTGACGACATTATTTAATTTGCTTAGCAATTCTATTTTATGTCGTTGTTATTATTGATTTTCTTTATACGTTTTGCTTCTTTACTAATTGTCCAAAAATACTGTTGAACAATCCTATTGAAACATATTATAGTGCGAATTTAATAATAAATAAATTAATTAAAGGAGTGATTAAAAATCATAACTTCTCACATTACAAATTAATAAACGCATTTTGATGACTTTTTCCTAGATTTACTTTTATTCCTTAAATAATCACGCGCATTTATGTGTTTTTGTATTTAAAAATTAAAATTTAAATAAATGTATTTTTTGAACTTTAACTTGTAGAAAAAAAATTATTTAATGCTTGACTTTTTTTAAACAATTTGATTAATAAACTTTAGAAAATAAATTTTCTAAAATTTTAATTACTTATAATTTCATTCAAGTGCGTACTCTGTTCAAAAAAAAAAGAAATTACATAACTATAATGAAATTATAATTTAATTAATGTTTAAATGCGTAAAAAAATGAATAATCATCACTTATTATAAATATTCCAAATTTCTTGCATTAATAACTATATATTCTAAAATAAATACAAAAGAACAAAATAGTTTAACAATATTAATTACATTCAATTATTTTTATAATGAATCTGTTAAAGTTTATCATTATTTCAGTTGACTAATCTTTAAAAATTCATGACAAAATTAATTTTATTTCCTTAATTACAATGAATTCATTAGATTTTTTCTCTTTTGAAAACACAATGATTTAATTATATACTTTAATTAATGCTTAAACGTGAAATGAGTCATGCATTTAATGATTTTTTACCGCATTAACTTTTAGTCAATTAATAATCACGCGCATTTATGATTTTTAACATTTAAAAATTAAAATTTTAAAAAAGGTATTTTTCAACCTTTATTGGTACAAAAAACACTTGATTTAATTCTTGACTTTTTTTAATAATTTTATTATTAAAATTTATAAAATAAAATAAAATGTATTTAATTGCAGTTACTCCCCTGTTACTAAAAAAAACTATTTAACTACAAAGAAATTATAATTTAATTAAGTTTTAATGGGTAAAAATAGTAATAACCATCATTTATTCCAAATTTATTGCATTAATTACGACATATTGTAAAATAAATTAAAAATAACAAAATATTTTAACTGCATTAATTACGTTCAATTATTTTTAGAATGAATCCGTAAAAGTTTTTCATTAATTCGGTTGACTTATCTTTAAAAATTCAAGACAAAATTTATTTTATTTCCTTAATTACAATGATTTAATTATATAATTTAAGTTACGTTTATAAAAAAATTATTAGTCACAAATTTAATGATTTTTTTCTGCATTAACTTTTAGTCAATATATAATCAAGCGCATTTATATTATTTAGCATTTAAAAAATTAAAATTTAAATAAAGTTTTTTTTCAACCTTTAATGCGTAAAAAAACCATATTGATTAAAAATATACCAAATTTATTGCATTAATAACGCGATAAAGTACATCAATTAGTTTTAACAAATATTACTTAAAAATATCTTTCCTTAAAACCGTTGACTGCTATTTAGGAAAATCGAATAAAAATACTTTTAAATTAGAATTAAAAAAAATTAATAACATTATTTAATTTTTAAATCCATCCATCACAATTAAGTACATTAATTACATCGATTTATTTTTAAAAAATCAAGCAACAATTTATTTTTATAATTACTTGATTATATACATTAATTTTGCATATCTTTGTAGATGTAAATATTTTCAATAAATGATAAAGATAAGATAATCTGAAAGGCAGGCCCTACTGGCTCTGCTAGGGTTTCTCAGATTCATGGGAGAAACAAGGGAGGAAGAAGAAGATTTGGGTCTTTTGAGTATGCAAGGAAGCTGGAACGAAGGGAGGGTGTCACGTTGTTCGTGGATGGGCTTCACGACAGAGTAAGATACAAAGAACTGAGAATGGTTTTTGAGAAATATGGAAAGGTGGAGAGTGTCTTTCTGCCTAGAGCAAAGAAAAAGGGGAGAAGATTTAGATTCGGATTCATTCATTTCAAGTCAAGGACTGAGGGTTTTCGAGCCATGGAGGGCTGGCATAGGCGAAGGCTACACAATGTGTTCCTGACGGTGCAACCAGCGAAATTCCCATTGCTGCAAAGAAGGGATAGAAGTGAGATGAAAGGAGGAGCTAGAAGTCATCACATCAACAATAAGCTGGTTTGGAAACGGAAAAATGACAATTGTCAGGAAGTGCAAAATACTAGAAAACCATCCATACGCAAGGAGTGGAGGGTCAAGCGGAAACCTCCAGAAAAGGAAGAGCAGGGTATCAAGTGGAACCAAGCGCAAGTAACAAGGAAGTCCAATCTTTCGAAGCTGGCAATTGTAAGCTTGAGGAGTTTTGAATCAGAAACAGAAGTGCAAATGCAGTTGGAGAAGCATAGTTGGGGGGAGGTGGTTATCAAACCCTTTGGAGCGCTTGAAAGAATCCTTGAGTTTCAATCGGACGAAGACTGTAATGAATTCATTCAGAACTGGGTAGGAAGAAAGGAAAACGGGATTGAGCAAGTAAGGAGTGCAGAACCGTGGGCTTGCCCCAAGAGTTTTCTAACCTGGGTTCGATTATGGAAGGCACCGATTGGCTTATGGTCAGTCGATTTCTTTTCCAAACTGGTAAAAAGCTTGGGAACTCTGGTACGCATGGATGACAGCGGGGGATGTGATGGATATGAATTTGCAAGAATTCTGATCAACGCAGACAATCCACTGCTTGAGAATGTCAGCATTCCAATATGCGTGGATGGAAGAGAGATGGAAATTTGGGTTGAAGTAGATGGCACTGAATCAGGGCATGGGTCAGGATGGAAAAAAGATTGGTCACCGGAATATTCCTTCGTAGCGGAGTCAGAAGAATGTGGCGAGGCGGTGATGGCCGGAGCAGGCCAGGAAGCATGGGAAGAGCCGCTAGAGGGCATTGGGACCGATAACGCCGCCAACAGAGCTTTGGAATTATACAATCCTAATGATTTGGGGCGCACGGGTGGACCTAACTTAGGGGATACAAGGAACCTAGTGGGGACGGCCGTTTGGGGTAAATCAATTCAGTGGGCCCAAGAAGTTAATGACTTTGAAGGTTTTAACTTAATAGTAAAGGGAAAGGCAGAGCTTTCAAAAGACAATTTGTTTAAAGTTGATATTCACACCGAAAGCTGGAATATGATGCTATTTGGGTGCAGCTTTCCCATCATGGGCCTGGACCTAATTGTAAATGGGCTTTTTTCTGAGAACGGGGCTAGGTTGTATTCTTCCAATTCAACTCACGCACTCCTTTGTGGGGAACCAAGTACCAACACAAACAAACAGAGTGGTGAAGGGATTCTAGAACTCTCCTCACCCATTGACCAGATTCAAGAGACCATTGTAGCTAACTCCCAGGAAGACAGCGAGCGTGAGGATAGCGACAAGGATTGGGAGTTTTTCTTGTCCTTATCCCAACAAACGAACTTGGCAACAAAAGGAGTGGGAAGAAGAAACAAGCTGAAAGCAATAGAGTCCGCGAGCTGCGACCAAGGCCGGAGAACAAAAGAAGGAAGAAAAAGAGGGAGAAAATCGAGGGCGGAAGTGGGTGCTACAATACTCAGAGAAATCAGTGAAGGCTCAGGGGGTGTTGACCCAGTTATAGCAAGTTTGCAAGCAACTGCAGATAGAGAGGGCACAGGAGGATATTTCACAAGGGCAACAAAAGCGTGGATGCTAGGAAAATCTGCAGGGCTTCGCTATCCTGGCACTGACGCAGAAGCAATCAAAGGGTTGGCAGAGGAATTAGAGGAGGATAGGCCTGTGAACCTTGGGGCCTGATGGGAAGAGAACGCAAGTGGCTTTCTTGGAATGTCAGAGGTTTATGCAGTGCTGAGAAACGAAGATCAGTGAGAGATGCTATTAAGAAAGCCAAAATTGAAGTCTGTTTTCTGCAGGAGACAAAATTAGGAGAGGAGAAATCCAGAACAAGTCTAAAGTTGATCCAACCTCTTAATTTTCAGGGGGAATTCAGTCCGGCAAATGGTTCTGCTGGAGGCCTAATATCTTGCTGGGATCCTTCAAAAATTTCAGTGGTGGAGGTAAAAAAAGAAACCAACTTCATTCTTATTGTCGCAAGAGTGGTACCAATCCCTTTCCCTGTAGTGTTGGGGAATATATACTGTCCTAATAATGAGAATGACAGAAGACAATTGCTTGAGAAGATACATGAGGAGCTGATTTATTTAGGATATGCTATATGCTTGGGTGGAGACTTTAATGGGACCCTAAACCAAAGAGAAAGAAGAGGAGGGGCAGATGACATTGACCGTAATTTATGTAGCTTCGTGGAGGGGTTGAACCTTATTGACCTCCCTTTATCAAATGGTGAATTCACATGGTTCAGCTCGAGGAGCGGAGGAGTGTGGAGCAGGATCGATCGTTGGCTATTAAGTGAAGACTTGATGCAAGAGGTGGCAGGGATTAACCAATCGATTGCTAATTGGGGCTTCTCGGACCATAGGGCTGTTATCTTATCAATGGGGGATGTGGATTTCGGTCCCAAACCTTTTCGGTTCTATAATAACTGGATGATGGAAAAGGATTTCAGGAATTTGGTGGAATCTTGGTGGAACTCCACAACTGTAGCTGGCTGGTCGGGGGCCTCTCTGCATTACAAACTAAAGGAGCTGAAACAGAGAATAAAATCATGGAAAGGGGGACAGGCTCATGTAGTTTGTGATAGAATTAATTTGCTACAAGAAGAGCTGCAAGAGGTAATGGATCAGTTGGAAAAGGACGGGGCTTCGGATTCACTGACAGCCAAAAGGAGGAGGACCTTGGAGAATTTGTGGCAAGCATACAGAAGAGAGGAAAATAGATGGATGCAAAAAGCAAGGATCAAATGGATTAAAGAAGGCGACATAAATACTTCATTTTTCCACAGAATTCACAAATTCAGGAGAGCTAAACAGAATATTCACAAACTGAATGTGGGAAATCAGATTATTGATGATGCTAAGGAAATTAAGGAAGCTGTATTCAACCATTTTAAATCATTTTTCACCCGTAGAACTAAGACAAGGCCAACATTATCATGCAATCTGTTACCGAAGCTGAATGAGAGAGAGAAGAAAGAGCTTGAAGCAGGGTTTTCAGTTGAGGAGATATGGGCAGTGTTGAGAGACACTGATGGGAGCAAAGCGCCTGGGCCGGACGGATTCAATTTCCAATTTTTCAAGGATTTTTGGACGCTGATTAGAGATGATGTGATAAATCTATTTGCTGATTTCCACGAAGCCGGTAAGGTATCAAGGGGGATGAATGCAGCGTTCATCACCCTGATTCCTAAACAGGGTGAAGGTTGCTCCCTCTCTGATTTTCGCCCCATTAGTCTGATAGGAAGCACCTACAAGCTTATTGCAAAGGTTTTAGCAGCTAGACTTCAGAAAGTGATGCCGAAATTAATTTCTTGGAACCAATTCGCGTTCGTCCCGGGCAGACAGATCGTAGACTGTATTGCAATTGCGAATGAAGTTGCTGATTTTCTGTCAAGAAGAAGAGAGGGCGGGTTAATGTTGAAGATTGACTTCTCCAAAGCTTATGACCAGGTTGACTGGGATTTTTTGATAGATATGCTCCATGAGATGAATTTTGGAACTAAATGGATTACTTGGATGAAAAACTGCATTTCCACAGCATCTTTGGCTATTCTCGTTAATGGATCCCCAACCGAATTTTTTGCCATCAAGAAGGGTCTCAGGCAGGGGGACCCTTTGTCCCCGCTGCTCTTTAACATATGTGCTAATGGGCTGTCATGCCTTCTCAATCAGTTTTTAGAGGAAGATAATTTCTGCGGTGTCAAGATTGGACAGAATCTAGCTCTTAATCATCTGCAATTCGCAGATGATACAATCCTGTACTGTGACAATGACGAGCAGCAACTAGAGAATTTATGCAACATATTGGTCTCGTTTCTATTCGCCTCGGGTTTAAAGGTTAACTACGCAAAATCTGTACTGATTGGTTGCAACATTCCAGATGGAGAGGTTAGGAGGTTGGCTGATCATTATGGTTGGAGTGTAGGCTCACTACCCATCCAATATCTTGGTGCCCCTCTTGGTGGCAATCCACGGAAAGTGGATTTCTGGAAGCCTGTAATTGACAAACTTAGATATCGGGCAAGAAATTGGAACTCGAAGCATATTTCCCTCGCTGGTAGGCTTGTGATTCTAAAATCAATTTTATGTTCAATCCCAATATTCTCTATGTCTGTCTTTAAAGCTCCCAAAGGGATTGTTAAGGAGATAGAAAAACTGCTGCGTGCCTTCTTATGGGGAAGAGATAATGGGAGAAATAAAATCAATTGGATTGGATGGGATCAGGTTTGCAAGAATAAGGAAGCGGGAGGCCTAGGATTGGGCTTTTTAGAATGGCGAAACAAAGCTCTTCTTTTGAAATGGGGATGGAAATTTGGTACTGAAATCGAAGGCCTTTGGAGAAGAATTGTAATAGCTAAATATAATCTGAATGAGTCATCGTTATTTCTGCATAAAGCAAATACACCAAGTGGTGGCTGGTCCAAGTTGATGGGAGATATTATGAAAGTTGTATCTGATGATGACCTGATAGCAGTAAGCTTCAGAAATAGCCTGTTGGTTCTGGTCGGTAATGGAAAATACACTAATTTCTGGAATGACCCCTGGGCAACAAACGAACCGTTGAAGATAGTTTTCCCCAGAATCTTTGCAATTTGTGACAACAAAGAGGTGACAGTGGCTGATGTAGGTAAATTTGAAGGTGGTAAATGGTTTTGGAACTTTTCGTTTCGAAGACGATTCTTTGATTGGGAAAGCACTATCTATGAAGAATTTACTAAAACAATAAATGGGATCACGCCTTCAGCAGAGAAACAGGATGCCATTGTGTGGGTGCTGAATCAGAATGGAATATTCAGTGTGAAAGAAGCTTGCAGCTGGGTGGAGGATCACGTTTTTCAAAAGGATTGGCAGGTACCGAAATCAATCTCCAAAATAGTTCCACCTAAGGTTAGCTTGTTTGTGTGGCAAGCACAACGAAACAAGGTAGCAACCAAAGCAAATCTCGTGGCAAGAGGGATGGACTTGAATGGACAAGACACATGTGTGTTCTGCAATCAGGTGAACCTTGCAAACATGTGGGAGTTGCATTTGCTTCGGATTGGTTGGTGGATCAAAGCATGGAATCCCCGATGTGCATACAATCTTGATCAGTTCTCTAGAGACATTACAAACATTAGGCTCCCGCCGCAAGGAAAAAGGACAAGGAATGCGAAATGGTGCCTACCGGATGCTGGAATTTGGAAGGTGAATGTTGATGGTGCCGCGAGGGGAAGCCCAGGTATGTGTGGAATTGGTGGAATACTCAGAAATGCCCGAAACGAAATCAAAGGATTCTTCTCCAAAAATACCGGAGTTGGATTTGCGTTTGAAGCTGAAACTTTGGCAATCTACGAAGCTCTATCATTATGCCATCAACATTGTATTCAGAATATCATTATTGAAAGCGATTCATCAATAGTTGTTGGCTGGGTAAATAGTAGAAGGAATAGACCATGGAAATTGGTGGGAGTGCTGAACCAGATTGATGCGCTTATCCCATTAGTTAATTGCTTGGAAATTAGACATATTTTTCGTGAAGCAAACACTGAAGCGGATGCCCTGGCCAAACGTGGTTCAAATTCTACAAGGCCTCTCCATTATCTTAATCACGCCATTTGTGCATAAGGGTAGCTGTCCTGGATTTGTTAACAGGTCTAGTATAGCAATTATTGCAATTTAATATAGGATGATTCATTTGGGCATATTCAATGGCCGGATTTTGTTGCTGCTCATATAGCCTTGAAGTCTGGTCCAGATGGTTATCTTTTGTTTGATTTGAAGACTCTTGAACAGTGTTTGTAGCTGCTTGTGTTTTGCCCAATTCTCTTCTTAGTGTTTTTTCTGGGTTGCTCCGGTATGGGTACTCTTTTTCCTCCCTGGGGTTTTTCCCACTGGGTTTTTCCTAGGGAGGTTTTGATGAGGCTTGTACCTGAGCTCGTTTAATCCAGAATTTCACTTTGGGCCTTAGTGTTAAATGTTTGGGTTAAACGGATTTTGGATATTGGCTTTGTATTGGTATATGTTTTTTTTAGATTCATCTACATGAGAGGATTGTTCTCATGGCTTCTTCATTATTAATGAAATTCACTTTGTTCTCAAAAAAAAATTATACAAAATTATGTGCGTTAATTAAGTAAATAAAACCTACATACATAAATGAAAAATTCAGAATCAAGTAAAAAATTGAATAACACATTAAATTTTTCAACTTATACTAATAAAAATTCGAGCTTCAACAAAAAAAAAATCAAAACAAAATCATTAGGAATCACAGAAGAGCAATACGCCTATATATATACTTTAGTATACATCTCCTTTGATACACAAGTTCAGGCCTAAATCAACAGACGTTAGTTTTCATCTCCAAAACTTTCATGCATCATGAATCCGAACTATAGCCTACTTGACCAACTAACTCCTTTAGCACATGATTGGACTATTGTCGTTTGAGTAATCAGGGTGTGGTTTGCTGAAGAAGAGGAGGAAGATGATGAGGAAGGGTACGACGGTTAGTTCTATAATCTGTTGTTGATGGATTGAAAGGTATGTAAACCAGAAACAATTTCGCTATTTTTTTTTTTTGAGAACAAATGGTATAAATATTATTGATAGAGAAAAAAAAACATATGGGAACATCCCTCCCATAGTAGGCGAAACAAACAAGGAGAGCTACCAAACACCAGCAAAAAGCCACAGGGACAACCTCATCAAAACCTCTCAAGGGAAAACCAAGTGGGAAAAAACCCAAGAGAGGAAAAAGAGTACTAGACCAAGGGCCTGCTGCAAGATGAAATCATAGCCCATAAACAGGAAAAATCGGTTTCAAACCCCACAACCAGCCTAGCTCACAATGCATAGGATACTAAGTACAATTTCGCTATTATTAAATATGTAATTGTATTTTAATTTAATTCACGGACATAAATTCATATGTAACTCCTTCATTTCTAGGGTCAAACAATCCATGCAGAGTGTAGGCGTAACCTTCATAAATGTTTTGCCAACGGAATCATAGAAGGTTTGGTATAGCGTTTTGAATATTTCTGGGTATGGCATAATTTCCGAGGTCTTAGTGCATCTAGGAATATCTACAAGATACACTTGCAAAGTAGGACAAGGATGGTTCGATATAATAAAGATGTGTTTCCTATGTGTGATCTGATATTTGACAACGTGCATGAAATTCTAAATCCTGACTTTGATGAGCGGTTCTTAGTTGGTATGTAAATACCTTCATTTAAGTAACTTCAAATACATCAACACTTCCATGTATTGACATTACCATTAAACAGATGTTATGGGAGAAGTAACGCACGTCGGATATTACAACGAATTTGAGCGGAACAGAGTCCATACGCAGAGCAAAGACATTGAAATTGAATCTCAAGGGTAAATTTGCTTTTATCAATAACAAATTAGTATTATTAATTTCTATAAATTCCTACGGAAGAAAGTTAACAACTTTTATTTAATTTTTTTCCAGAAAAAAAAGTAAATGTTTTTTATACAGCCAATTTGTCGACGAATTGGATGCACTTCTAAATTCAAAAGACCACAAACATGTTGTTATTATCATATTGTTGGAAGTTGTAACAATTCATCAAGGTACATTTAATTATTTTGAGCAACAAACAAACATAAACTTCTATATAATAAATCAACATGTTCAAACTTAAACATACAATCGATCGCTAATTTTTTTCCAGGGGAATATAAACTAACTACTGGGTTAAACTGCACTAAAGTAATGTTCAATCCTAACATTCCACAAGCAGTGTCCTACAGAGAAAGGTATGTATGTACTATGGATTTCATATTACTTTGAACAAATTTAGATGACAAATAACACAATAATTTTTGTTTCTTCGCAGATTATTTGAGTGTGACGCAGTTCATACTCAAGTAATGAACGTTGTGATTGAAAGATTAAACGTTACTGAAAAAGATGACTTCCTGACGCTTTTCCCAAGCACAAGTATTAAAAATTTGGTTACTTGCATATCGGTATGTTCTCATCACTTTTAATTTAATTTATTAGACATTTTTTTATTAAAAAAAACAGACATTGATTTTCATTCAATGTTTTAATTAAATAAAACAATTACTTATGATATTATTAACTTACTATTAATGAATAAATTATTAAATTAGTAAATAAATATTTAATGTTAGTACACTAAACAAAAATGCATTTTTAATACAAAATTCATGCGGTTAGAGTTTTTTAAACACTAACTACAAACTTAAATACTTATTAAACTAATTTAATAATAACGTATTATGGGAAATTAACAACACATGAATAATGAGATAAAATATCAATTAGTTAGACCATAAACTCTTATACTCTTTCATTGAATTTAATTGCTTTAAATTCATAACGTTATAATAGGAAAAAAAGATTTTGATACAGGTTTTGAACATTTTTTAAAAAGATTAATTCATAGTCAACAGTTAAAACAACAGCTACTATATTCAATTCTTAAAAAAAAACGTTTTAATTTTTTTTTTGTAAAAAAAATGATGGAACACTTATTTAATTTTTTTTAAAATATTAAATTTTAATCAATTTAAAAAAATTCTTTAAAAGTAAATACCGTATCTATAATCTATAATCTATAATCTATCTATCTATCTATCTATCTATCTATCTATCTATCTATCTATCTATCTATCTATCTATCTATCCATAATCTATAATCTATCTATCTATATCTATCTATCTATCTATAATCTATAATCTATAATCTATAATCTATAATCTATAATCTATAATCTATCTATAATCTATAATCTATAATCTATAATCTATAATCTATCTATAATCTATCTATCTATCTATAATCTATCTATAATATATATAAAAGCAAAGTTTTTGCAGCTTGGAGTGCAACTTTGTCATTCAATATTTAATTGTACATTACTCTCAAATTAAGCATGGGTATATAGGTAAAAATGCTACTTATTTCTGTTAGATTGGATCAGGACCGTTGATTGCATCTGCAATGTTGTGGGAATCCATCATATGTTTATTCCTTTTCCTCTTCCACATTCAGCAGTTACAAATTATCATAAACCTCTTGGGCTTCAACAACCTTCTCACCTTCCAATGAATTTACTTCATGCTCACATGGGCACTCCTAAGATCAAACAGGTTTGCATGTTTCTTCCTCTTCCACCCTCTCAAGTTCCACCTTATCACCCACCTCTCCAGCTTCAACAATCTCCCTATAAAATATCTTCAACAAGCTTTCCTCACAAGCACTCTTAATCAAAGAGAAACGAGATTCTACCAACCTGCACCACCTACGCCAATTTCAATATCAAGGTATGACTCAGTCATTTATGCTTTAGTCATTTGATTATATTTAGATTCCTATCTCAATAATTCTTCTTATTGATACTGATTGTTTCTTGGAGCATGCAGCCACTCTTCTTCTGCCTGCGCTCCTAGCCTCAGACAATTGCTCTTCCCAACCTATCATTTTTACTCCCAAGGTATTATCGCTTCTTTCTCTTTATCCCTACATCTCATTTCGAAGTTATCATCTTTTCCATCAATTGCATTCTTTTGTTTTGGGTTTATCTATCTCCTTTTTTAACTTTCAGCTTGCTGAATTACTCTTTTTCCTTGACATTTAATCATGTTTTCATACCCTACTCTCAAGGAAGGAAGTCATGGTTTACTTAGGTATCACCTTAATGATCTTTGATAATTTTCTTTATTCATTTTCTTATATTTAGGTACCAATGTCTTTCCTTTCTTTACTTTGTTTCCTTTATTTTCTCTCAAAACCAATTTTTGGTTTTACTTAGAAAAGTTTATTTCTTTGCAATTGAAATAAGTCCAATAACATTAAATTATGTTGCACTGATTTGCTAACTTCATCTTCTTTTTCTTTTTCAAATGCATTTTAATCTGCTCAAACTTTGTTCATGCATTATTAATAGATTATGCTTGGACAGGTGATAGAGAAGCTCAAAAATTCAGGCAGCTATGGAACTTAGTAGATTATTATGCAGTAAGAAGAGGTACGATTTGGAAGAAACTGGAGTGATGGTTCTATGATTTATTTGAAAACTATGAAGCCATTGAAGCTGCTCTCTATGCTCACTATATCCTTACCTTTGGCAGTGAAAGGTTGGTTCATTCACCCTCAATATTCAATGTAAACTTCGTTCATGTCCAAAATACCTCCGGTATCAAGAAGTTAAGAGTACATAAAAGAACAATTTATTACCAAAAACAATTGTTTGCTCATTAGCAGAATTAGAGGATTTAAAAAACAACCAACATAAAAAAATCATAAACCTTTTACTGCCCCATGATTAGTTTTTTCTGGTGGGACTAAGGAACATGTTCTTGGTAGGTAATAAAGCTTGCAATTGGTTATTAGTGGAATTTAGTACTATACCATCATGATTCTTTCAGCAATAGTATTGTATGAAACACAAGGCAGAATGTAAATTTCTTATTATATATAAATGCTTTCAGAAGTTTAATTTGCATTTGGTGAAACCTAAAAAACCTGGAGGGTAAAATTATCATTCTATTAACCATGGCTCATTAATATATTTTTTACCATGTATATTTTTGTAATTGTGTATATTATTTTATAGGAGATCAATCATGACCTTTCGTTAGTTTTCATCTTGATTGTTATTTGTAACCTTAATTAAAAAACCAATTAGGAGTTAGATAGAAATGTAACCTTCAATAATGAATTTAAATGTCAATTCAAATTGTCAATTCATCATTAAAAACAAAGAACTAAATCCATGAGGCAAAAAACTTTTCACATCCCCAACTCCATAAAACATGTGTAACATTTACATAAATTTAATATCTATAAATGCATTATATTCTTATGAGTGTAAAATAAAAATAAAAAATAAAAAATCTCATTATAAAATTTAAAAAAAGAAAAAATTATTAGAATTGTGCTTCATTTTATTCGTGGATAAACAAATATCAAATCCATATTACTTATATATATTAATTTAAATTATAAAACTAAAAATATAAAAAAAGACATATATAGTTACAAATTATGAATTTGAAAAGTACAAAAACGAAAAAAGTATTAAAATGCTATTAAAATAAGTCTTAAAACTTAATATTGTGCATTGATATCATTTAGGAGTTATGTAGAAACTCAAAAGGTAAAAATCTTTAAGTTTGAATTTAAATCCAACTTCAAAGTGCTTAATCATGACACAATTCAACAATTAAATTCATGAGGTAAAAAAAATTCCAATTCTACACTTCTATTTACATGTGATTACTATTATATATAATTTATAAAATAAAAAATTATTCTTAACATGTTACTTCATTTTATTTGAGAATTAAAAAATAAAATTGAACTAAAAATTAATTTCCAATTTTAATGTAAAATTAAAAATAAATAGAAACGTTTCTAAAATTCATCTAAAGAAGTTTTCTTTGATTTACCAAAAAAAGGTGGTTACATATTATGAACTAATGTCATTAAGTAGTTCTTCATTTCTAATGACTTGCTATATAAATGACTGAGATTGTTCATCCATCTCGATGTATGTATGAACTTCGTGCTATCTGAAAAAAAATCTCTCACATAAACTATTTATCAATCCAAATATTCATCAAAATTTGACATTGTTTCTCAGCTTTTAATGTTGTTGCATTTGCCCAAACCTTAAAAATATATTTTATATTCTTTGAGAAAGATGACTTACAGATAAAGCTCGCACGCATAATTTATTTAGTGATGATCTTCTTCCAACCACACAAGTAACAAGTAAGTGTAGTTCATATTTGAAGGTGTTTTGATTATAAGCATAAGTATGGCTCCTAGAGAGAAGGGCTCCAACTTCTCTCTAGCTAAACAAAGGTTGCGAGGGGATACAACCAGAGGCAAGGAAGCATGGAGACAGGATTTTGCGGCGGAACCGTCAAGGAGGAATGCTTCTGACAGAGAGTTTAGACCTCGCAGCAGTGTTAAATATCAAGATGCTCGGAATCGTGAACAAGCCACCTTCACACTGTTTGTTGATGGTCTGTCGGTGGAAACAACATATAATCAGGTGAAGTTAGCTTTCAGCAGATGGGGGAGATTGGCTGGGATTTTTGTCCAACGCACCATTAAACAGGGAAGGAAAACGAAATTTGGTTTTGTTCGGTTCTATGATATTGCAGATGCAAACAGGGCTATCAAACAACAACATGGCAAACTCTTGAATGGGGTTATACTTTCGGTGGAGATGGCGAGAGTTCCTTATGCAGGCAAACACAACCCTGTTTCGACATTTGCTCGAAAGAACCACCCTGAGCCGATTACTCCCAATTTAATTACTAGGCAACATGGAAAACGAAAATGGAGACGCAAAACAGAGCATGCGGTTCCAGTAATAAATGATTATTCATGTTGCTATAGCACAAAGAAGGAGGATCATGATCGACTAGGGAGAATGGCAGTGGCTTCTATCAGAGGAGTGCGTAACGTGGGTGCTTTACAAAATTTCTTAATATCCAAAGGTTGGTCTCAAACGAAAGTTAAATCCTTGGGTGCTAAGGAAGTTGTGTTGGAATTCACTAACAGAGAGGAGATGCTGTCGTTTTTACGGAAAGGAGGTGATTTTCTAGCCCACAAATTTGAGTGGATTGGTGAAGCTTCACCAACAAATTCGATTCCAACCAGACACTATATCTGGGTGACAGTTCATAAGGTACCACTAGTGGCATGGAATGTTGAGTTCTTCTCTAACATTGCAGGGTTATTTGGCACTTTTGTGTGCGTAGATGAAGAAACAGAACAGCACCTTCGATATGATAAAGCAAGAATGCTTATAATTTCATCAGCTCCCACCTTTGAAAATTGCTCCATTAACGTGAAAATTGATGAAGCGGTGGTTAAAGTGGCACTGGAGATGGATTCAAGTTATAAGCCTAGTGATCCGCCCTTTGAAACTGCAGAGGAATCGGGGTTTACATCCCCTTCTCGAACAGAAAATTCAGAGACGAATGCTGAAGCGGCTGAAGGAGTTTCTTGGGTTGCAGAAACGGCAGAGGGTGATGACACAACCATGGAGGCGGAAGAAATTGATGGAGATCCTAGGGTTACAGAAACAGGGGCTGCGAACATGACCTCTGACACACTTCTATGCCAACCAATAAGTGATGAGGCTGAAGAGATCACGAGACTAGATAGAAATTTGGCACCATTCTCATCTGAGAAGGAAGTTTGGGAGATAACTTAGAATAAGAGAATGAACCACATCTTTTTGGAAAAACAGGGCTGTACTTTTCTTGAAGTGGAAATGTTGGGAAGGTGGGATGTTATGTATAGCCTCTGTCTTGACTTTCTATACTCTTGTGAAAGAGACATTTTAGAGTCAACGAGGTTGTTAAGGGTACAGGGTAATTCGAAGGGGGACCACTATTTTTTTATACGAGGTATTGATAATGCTTTTTTGGATTGGAGGCCACTTGCCCAGGCCCAACCCGAGAAGCTGCCCCAATTGGAAAATTTGGCTACAGAAGCACACACAAACACAAACCTTGTAAGATCAAGTTTTGATCTAGTAGTACAACTCTATATTTTGATGATTACAAATTAACCTTTTGATATGAACAATTGTGGTACTCTAACGTGTTTTTCTGAGTGTGCTATTTACAGGCTCTGACCTCAACTCAATCTCACACAAATCAGAAGCACTGTGTATAAAGAGTGACCCAAGCAACGCTTTCGCATTCACCATGTTCAGCATGAACAGTGGAAAAGCTTCAGAAGTTCTGAAGTTATACAAACTCTGATGAGGACTCAGTCACTAGAAGCTCTGAAGATCCAGAAGTTCTGACAACCAAGAAACACTGAAGGTTCAGATGTTCTGATGGTGTAGAAGACTCTGAAGATCCAGAAGCTGAATAGTGGAAACTCTGATGTCCAGAAGCAAGAAACTCTGAAGGCCATGTTCTTCCGTCTGAGTTCAGAATCAGAAGATACAATGGTCAGAGGATCTGTGCTTTCCCTCTGACTCTGATCAACCGGCTTCACAAGTTCCAACATGAAGTATTCCTCTGATCAGAAGTCTCCTAGGTTAAAAGGTCAAGTCGCTATCCAAGTACAAAAGCAAGTGTACCTTCCTGACGACCTACCTAACGTTCTCAGCCACAGCAGAAGCTGGATTTTCCAGAACTGCCCTCCAACGGTAGCATTTCCCATGCAACGCTCAACCCTAATCCTTGGAGTATATATAGAGGCTGAAGATTGAAAGAAGCGGCTAGAAGCAACATACACGTGCAAGACATATTCAAAATATTCTAAGCTTTCTTTCATCTGAAATTCATTGTGTTTACACTTAGCTTTTTAGAAGCAAATCTCTTGTAAACAATTCTTTGATAAACAGTTTGTTTAGTTCCTTTAGGAGATCAAGGTTGATCGGATCCTAGAGAAGACTAAGAGAGTGAATCTTAGTGTGAGCTAAGTCAGTGTAATTGTTAGTCACTTGTAGGTTTCAAGTGCAGTTGTAACTCTTACCTGATTAGTGGATTGCCTTCATTCTAAGAAGGAAGAAATCACCTTAACGGGTGGACTGGAGTAGCTTGAGTGATTTATCAAGTGAACCAGGATAAAATCCTTGTGTGCTTTTCTATCTCTTATCTTTAGCACTTAAAGTTCTCGAAAGATTTGTCAAAATCTTTAAGGTGGTAGTTTTGTACTGAAAACGTTATTCAAACCCCCCCTTTCTACCGTTTTTCATACCTTCAATTGGTATCAGAGCGCAAGTTCTGATTACCACACCTAACAGTGTTCAGTGATCCGGGCCGGTGTGAAAAACAATGGCTGCCACCACCAGTGAAACTCAAAGAGATGGTTACAATGCAAAGCCTCCTATGTTCGACGGTCAAAGGTTCGAATATTGGAAAGATAGACTGGAAAGTTTCTTTATGGGTTTCGATGCAGATCTCTGGGATATTATTGTGGATGGCTACGAGCGTCCAGTTGATGCAGATGGCAAGAAGATCCCAAGGTCAGAGATGACTGCAGATCAAAAGAAGCTGTACTCACAACATCACAAAGCAAGAGCAATTCTTCTAAGTGCTATTTCCTATGAAGAGTACCAGAAGATTACAGATCGTGAGTTTGCTAAAGGCATTTTTGAATCTTTGAAGATGTCTCATGAAGGAAACAAGAAAGTCAAAGAATCAAAGGCATTGTCTTTGATCCAAAAGTATGAATCCTTCATCATGGAGCCAAATGAGTCCATTGAAGAGATGTTCTCCAGATTTCAGTTGCTTGTAGCTGGCATACGACCTCTCAACAAAAGCTACACAACAAAAGATCATGTCATAAGGGTCATCAGGTGTCTTCCTGAAAGTTGGATGCCTTTGGTGACTTCAATAGAGCTCACAAGAGACGTTGAGAATATGAGTTTAGAAGAACTCATCAGCATTTTGAAATGCCATGAGCTGAAGCGCTCAGAGATGCAAGATCTGAGGAAAAAGTCCATAGCCTTGAAATCCAAATCTGAAAAGGCTAAGGTTGAGAAGTCAAAGGCTCTTCAAGCTGAAGAAGAAGAATCTGAAGAAGCATCAGAAGATTCTGATGAAGATGAGCTGACTCTGATCTCCAAGAGACTCAACCGCATCTGGAAGCACAGGCAGAGCAAGTTCAAAGGCTCTGGAAAGGCAAGAGGAAAGTCTGAATCCTCAGGTCAGAAGAAGTCATCAATCAAGGAAGTCACTTGTTTTGAGTGCAAAGAATCAGGGCACTACAAAAGTGATTGTCCAAAATTGAAGAAGGACAAGAAGCCAAAGAAGCACTTCAAGACCAAGAAGAGTCTGATGGTGACATTTGATGAATCAGAGTCAGAGGATGTTGACTCTGATGGTGAAGTCCAAGGACTCATGGCCATTGTCAAAGACAAAGGAGCAGAGTCAAAGGAAGCTGTTGACTCTGACTCAGAATCAGAAGGAGATCCTAACTCAGACGATGAAAATGAGGTATTCGCTTCTTTCTCTACCTCTGAACTGAAACATGCTTTGTCTGATATCATGGATAAGTATAACTCTTTATTGTCTAAGCATAAAAAGTTGAAAAAGAACTTATCTGTTGTTTCCAAGACTCCTTCTGAACATGAGAAAATTATTTCTGATTTGAAAAATGATAATCATGCTTTGGTAAATTCTAACTCTGTGCTTAAGAACCAGATTGCTAAGTTAGAAGAAATTGTTGCCTGTGATGCCTCTGATTGTAGAAATGAATCTAAGTATGAAAACTCCTTTCAAAGATTCCTAGCTAAAAGCGTGGATAGAAGCTTAATGGCTTCAATGATCTATGGCGTAAGCAGAAATGGAATGCATGGCATTGGCTATTCTAAACCAATTAGAAATGAGCCTTCTGTGTCTAAAGCTAAATCCTTGTATGAATGCTTTGTTCCCTCTGGTACCATATTGCCTGATCCTGTACCTGCTAAAGTTGCTAAACATCCTCTTAAAAAGGGATCTTTCTCTATGACTAAATATCATGCAAATATTCCTTTAAAATATTATGTTGAGACACCCAAGGTGATCAGAACCTCTGGGGTAACTAACAAAAGAGGACCCAGAAAGTGGGTACCTAAGGACAAGATTATCTATGTTGCAGATATCCTTGATAGCTCCACTGAAACACCAATCATGGTATCTGGACAGTGGATGCTCGCGTCACATGACGGGAGAAAAGCGTATGTTCCGAGAGCTGAAACTTAAGCCTGGAGGCGAAGTTGGCTTCGGAGGAAATGAAAAGGGTAAAATTATTGGTACTGGTACTATTTGTGTAGATAGTAGTCCATGTATTGATAATGTTTTATTGGTGGACGGCTTAACACATAACTTATTGTCTATAAGTCAATTAGCTGACAAGGGTTATGATGTTATATTCAATCAAAAGTCCTGCCGGGCTGTAAGTCAGATCGATGGCTCTGTTCTGTTTAACAGCAAGAGGAAGAACAACATTTATAAGATCAGATTATCTGAGTTGAAGGCTCAGAATGTGAAGTGCCTTCTGTCTGTTAATGAAGACAGTGGGTATGGCATAGACGGTTAGGGCATGCCAGTATGAGAAAGATTTCTCAGCTGAGCAAGCTAAACCTTGTCAGGGGCTTGCCCAATCTGAAGTTCGCTTCAGACGCTCTTTGTGAAGCATGTCAGAAAGGCAAATTCACAAAAGTCCCTTTCAAGGCAAAGAATGTTGTCTCAACCTCAAGGCCGTTGGAACTTCTGCATATCGACCTTTTTGGACCAGTGAAAACTGAGTCTATAGGTGGCAAGAGATATGGGATGGTTATCGTTGATGACTATAGCCGCTGGACATGGGTAAAGTTTCTAACCCGCAAGGATGAGTCTCATGCTGTGTTCTCTACCTTCATTGCTCAAGTGCAAAACGAGAAGGCTTGTAGGATTGTGCGTGTCAGAAGTGACCATGGTGGAGAGTTTGAGAATGACAAGTTTGAGAGTCTGTTTGATTCCTATGGAATTGCTCATGATTTCTCTTGTCCCAGAACTCCTCAACAAAATGGTGTTGTTGAGAGGAAGAACAGAACTCTTCAGGAGATGGCTAGAACCATGCTCCAAGAAACTGGCATGGCTAAGCACTTTTGGGCAGAGGCAGTAAATACAGCATGTTACATTCAGAACAGAATCTCTGTGAGACCAATTCTGAATAAGACTCCTTATGAATTGTGGAAGAACATAAAACCCAACATTTCTTATTTTCATCCTTTTGGCTGTGTTTGTTATGTTCTCAATACTAAGGATAGATTGCATAAATTTGATGCTAAGTCTTCTAAGTGTCTATTACTTGGTTACTCTGATAGATCTAAAGGTTTTAGATTTTATAATACTGATGCTAAGACTATTGAAGAATCTATTCATGTTAGATTTGATGATAAGCTTGACTCTGACCAGTCAAAGCTAGTTGAAAAGTTTGCAGATTTAAGCATTAATGTTTCTGACAAAGGCAAAGCTCCAGAGGAAGTTGAGCCAGAGGAAGATGAACCAGAGGAAGAAGCTGGTCCCTCTAACTCACAAACTCTGAAGAAGAGCAGAATCACTGCAGCTCATCCTAAGGAATTGATTCTGGGTAACAAAGACGAACCAGTCAGAACCAGATCTGCCTTCAGACCCTCTGAAGAGACCTTGCTGAGTCTGAAAGGATTGGTGTCCTTAATTGAACCCAAGTCCATAGATGAAGCTCTTCAGGACAAGGATTGGATTCTGGCCATGGAAGAAGAATTGAATCAATTTTCCAAGAACGATGTTTGGAGCTTAGTTAAGAAGCCTGAGAATGTTCATGTTATTGGAACGAAATGGGTATTCAGAAACAAGCTGAATGAGAAAGGAGATGTAGTCAGAAACAAGGCAAGGCTAGTTGCTCAAGGCTACAGCCAGCAAGAAGGAATAGACTACACTGAAACATTTGCTCCGGTAGCAAGACTGGAGGCAATCAGACTGTTGATCTCTTTCTCAGTAAATCACAACATAGTTCTACATCAGATGGACGTAAAGAGTGCCTTCCTAAATGGTTATATTTCAGAGGAAGTCTATGTTCATCAACCCCCAGGTTTTGAAGATGAGAAGAAACCAGACCATGTGTTCAAATTGAAGAAATCACTCTACGGTCTGAAGCAAGCTCCCAGAGCATGGTATGAGAGACTTAGCTCATTCCTTCTGGAGAATGAGTTTGTAAGGGGTAAAGTAGATACAACTCTTTTTTGCAAGACCTATAAAGATGATATCTTAATTGTGCAAATTTATGTTGATGATATTATATTTGGTTCTGCTAATCAATCTCTATGCAAAGAATTTTCTAAGATGATGCAGGCTGAATTTGAGATGAGTATGATGGGAGAATTAAAGTACTTTCTGGGAATACAAGTTGATCAAACACCAGAAGAAACATATATCCATCAGAGCAAGTACACTAAAGAACTTCTGAAGAAGTTCAATATGCTGGAATCTACAGTGGCCAAGACTCCAATGCATCCTACGTGCATTCTGGAGAAAGAAGATAAAAGTGGTAAAGTATGTCAGAAGCTCTATCGTGGCATGATAGGTTCACTTCTATACTTAACTGCATCTAGGCCAGACATACTATTTAGTGTTCATTTATGTGCTCGATTCCAATCAGATCCAAGGGAAACCCACTTAACTGCCGTTAAGAGGATCCTAAGGTATCTGAAAGGCACCACTAACCTTGGCTTGATGTATAAGAAAACATCAGAGTATAAGCTTTCAGGTTATTGTGATGCTGATTATGCTGGAGATAGAACAGAGAGAAAAAGTACTTCCGGAAATTGTCAATTTCTGGGAAGCAATCTAGTCTCATGGGCAAGCAAGAGGCAATCAACCATTGCATTATCAACTGCAGAGGCAGAATATATCTCAGCAGCAATATGCAGCACTCAGATGCTCTGGATGAAACATCAGCTGGAGGATTATCAGATCCTTGAGAGCAATATCCCAATCTATTGTGATAACACTGCTGCAATCTCATTGAGTAAGAATCCTATCTTGCATTCAAGGGCAAAACACATTGAGGTAAAGTATCACTTTATTAGAGATTATGTACAGAAGGGCGTACTTCTTCTGAAGTTTGTTGATACTGACCATCAATGGGCAGATATCTTTACAAAGCCCTTAGCAGAGGATAGATTTAATTTTATTCTGAAAAATCTAAACATGGACTTTTGTCCAGAGTGAAGATGGATCAGAACCTCTGACTATGATACTTCTTGATCAGAAGATGTCTAGTCCAGAAGGTAACTCAATCAGAGTGTGTGTACCCACTGGTACTGACTCTGAAGCTGAGACAACAACACGTGTGTCAGAATTTCTGATGCATAGTTCCTTGTGCCCGTGTGACAGTCTGTTATGATTGCGTGTAGATATGCTTATCTCCTGTGTGTGATTGTGTATTTTACTGTTACTATCTATCTTTAATTTGCAACCGTTGATCTTAAAGTGCTTTTTGAATCAACAACGGTTATTTGATAAAACCCACTATACACACACGTTCTCATTCACTTCCGGTTTTCACTCTCGCACTCTCTGCTTTTCAAAACCGCCTTTTTCTCGATTTCTCTCTCGATCTCTCTTCATCTTTCAAACTTCATCTTCTACCTCAAACCTTCAACCTCTTCAAGATGGTGAGACAAACCAGAAGATCTACTGCAGAAGCACCTCAGTTCCCTCACATGGTAGTTGGTTTGGCAACGGGTCAAAGGGGCTCTGAGAACCCGGCACAAGAACAAGTTCAAGCTCAAGAGCAGTTTGTTCCAATTGCAGAACGGGGCTGTGCCGTTCACTGCGTATTTGCTCCTGAGGAACTCCAAGTCCTGGCAGAATGGAGATTCGACCTCGACAACCTGGCTGCAAATGGGTTTGATCTTCGTCCTGAAGTCCAAGCTCAAGGTTGGGGAAACTACTTCAACCGACTTCGAGGACCGGTGTATGAGAAGTTAGTCAAGGAATTCTGGAAGCACGCCGACTGCGATGATACTCAAGTGGTATCTCATATTCTCGGCAGGAAGATCATCATCACGGAGAAGTCATTCGTGAATCTGCTTGGTGCAGACACTGCTTATGGGTTTCGATTCCAATTCACTGAGTCGAAGCTGAAACCCAGCACCAAAGACAAAACCAACCAGGCCCTGTACACCACCTTCAAACCGGGCAAGACAAGTTACAAGGTGATGGACCTTCACCCCAAACTCAGGATCTGGCACAAGATCCTGCTCAACTGCATCAATCAGAGACCGAAGGGCAGTTCCCCAGATTACATCAACTTCAACCAGAAGGCGATGCTGTTCTTCATTCAAGACAAGAGGAAGATCTGCCTTCCTTACTTCCTGTTCTCCTACTTGAAGGAGTGCATCCGGAAGTCTAGGACTACTGCCTCCATCAAGTCAGCAATCAAGTACATTCCCTTTGGGAGACTGCTGTCTGATCTCTTCATTGAGAGTGGCCTCATTCAAGACCTGATCAATGCTGGTTGCACAGAGGACTTGAGCACAATTGTCAGTGATGTCTTCACTGCCAATTCTCTGAAGAAGATGGGTTTGGTCCAGAAGAAGATTGCTCCTGCTCATGAAGACACATCTTCTGAGATCAGAGGAAGAAGGATGCCTCTGAATGACTACCCACTGTGGACTCAAGCAGACAATCCTGAAGCCATCAGATGCTATGTTGAAGACCTCAGGGCTCAAGGATTCGAGATTGATCTTGATGATTTCTTCAGCAGATTGCCGCCAGCTCCAGAGTTTGATTCTCCTCCAAAGAAGAAAGCTCAGAGGAAGATGGTTCTGGACGAATCCTCTGAAGAATCTGATGTCCCTCTGGTCAAGAAGACAAAGAGAAAGCCTGATGATGGTGATGATAGTGATAGTGAGGATGGTCCTCCAAAGAAGAAGCAGAAGAAGGTCAGGATCGTGGTGAAGCCTACTCGGGTGGAACCAGCTGCTGCAGTGGTCAGAAGGACTGAACCTCCTGCCAGAGTGACTCGATCATCAGCACATTCAAGTAAGCCTGCACTTGCTTCTGATGATGATTTGAATTTATTTGATGCACTCCCTATTTCTGCCTTGCTCCAACACTCCTCAAATCCCCTCACTCCTATTCCTGAATCCCAGCCAGCCGCACAAACCACCACTCCACCACATTCCCCAAGATCTTCCTTCTTTCAACCTTCTCCTACTGAAGCACCTCTCTGGAATTTGCTTCAGAACCCAACCTCTAGGTCAGAAGATCCAACCTCTCTCCTTACCATTCCGTACGACCCATTATCCTCTGAACCAATCATCCCTGAACACCAAGAACCAAACCAAACAGAACCACAACCCAGAACGTCTGATCACTCTGCTCCCAGAGCATCAGAACGTCCTGCTGTCAGAACCACGGATACAGACTCTTCAACAACCTTTACACCTGTATCCTTTCCCACCAATGTTGCTGATTCTTCTCCCTCCAATAACTCTGAATCTATTAGAAAATTCATGGAGGTTAGAAAAGAAAAAGTGTCTGTCTTAGAGGATTACTACCTCACTTGTCCAAGCCCTAGGAGATATCCTGGCCCTAGACCTGAACGTCTAGTAGACCCAGATGAACCTATCTTGGCCAACCCCTTACAAGAGGCAGATCCTTTAGTTCAGCAAGCTCACCCTGTCCCTGACCAACATGAGCCTATTCAACCAGACCCTGAACCTGAACAATCAGTGTCTAACCAATCCTCGGTTAGATCACCTAACCCTCTGGTTGAAACTTCAGACCCTCACCGTGGAACCTCTGAACCCAATGCTCCCATGATTAACATTGGTTCTCCACAAGGTGCCTCTGAAGCTCATAGCAGCAATCACCCAGCCTCTCCTGAAACCAACCTCTCCATCATTCCCTATACTCACCTCCAACCCACATCTCTCTCTGAGTGCATCAATATTTTCTATCATGAAGCCTCCTTGAGGCTCCGCAATGTGCACGGTCAGACTGACCTCAGTGAGAATGCTGATAGTGTGGCTGATGAGTGGAACAATCTGAGCACTTGGCTAGTGGCTCAAGTTCCAATTATGATGCAGCTCCTGCATGCAGAGGGAAGTCAGAGTGTTGAGGCTGCAACGCAAAGGTTTGCTAGAAGGGTGGCTCTTCATGAACTAGAACAGAGAAATAAGCTTCTTGAAGCTATTGAAGAAGCCAAGAGAAAGCAAGAACAAGCAGAAGAAGCTGCACGTCAAGCAGCAGCTCAGGCTGAACAAGCCAGACTTGAGGCAGAGCGTCTTGAAGCTGAGGCTGAGGCAGAGCGACTTGCACCAGTTGTGTTTACTCCTGCTGCTTCTGCTTCCATTCCAGATCCTCAAGCTGCTCAGAATGTTCCTTCCAGTTCTACTCAGACAAGCTCATCCAGACTCGACCTCATGGAACAACGTCTTGACACTCATGAGTCCATGCTGATTGAGATGAAGCACATGATGATGGAACTTCTGCGACGCACTGACAAACCTTAGTTTTAGGATCTCTTCTTTTTCTTCTTTTTCGTTAACTTTGTTTTACTTTTGTTAAACTTTGTTTCTTTTTTATTTACTTATTCTATTTTATTCGTTTGTGAATCTATATGCATATCTTTATATATTTGTCTCACATATGTTTGCAAAAATCCTTTTATTCATAATATTTTCTGTTTACATCATACACTCGTTCTGTTTACACCTTTTTCCCTAAGTCTAGAATGGAGGATCTCTCCTCATTCTTCTGCACTCCTGGCGCTGCTCTGACCTCTCCTTCTCCAGACGATCCAGTGCATGCTGGATGTTGTTGAGATTGACGATCAGCTCATTCCTCTCCAGAACCTCTTCTGTTGTCTTGAGCTTTCCTTCTATAGTGTCTTTTTCTTCCAGTAGCCTCAGCTCTAACTGGCTGAGTTCTTGAACTTCTTCCACGAAGGCTAGAAATTCCTTCAAGTCGTTCTTCAGCTCTGGACGAAGATCCTCCTCAAGCAGCGTCCTCGTCAGCTCTGATATGGTTCCTGTACCCTCTGGATGCCTTATATTAAGGAACAAGTCCTCTTCAAAGGCCTTCCTTCTGAGCTCTTCTAGTGCAACCATGTATGATGCCATTTTTTACTGAAAATTATTCGAGGTGTGAAGCTTACCTTTCTCTCCAACGCTTTATATAGGCTTCACTTTCTCTCTGAAAGTTAATGCTCTTACAGTTTCTCGAGGTTAAGTTCTTGGTAACTGACCCTTCTATTTACTCCCTTGACCGGTGGTAAACGTTCTTCCTTGCATTAACTCCTCTATTTATTTCGCCTAACTCTGATTCTTACATTGTTTTCATTTTCTTTAAACTTAGACCTTCTCTAAGGGGGAGTACCTTGTACTTCAAGCTAAGTTTTTCACACCCCAAGCTTTTTGCTTATGACAAAAAGGGGGAGTAAACCCAGTTTTTGATGTGTAAGATGTGTTAGTGTGATTTATTTTTCTTTTGGAGAATTTAAGAGTTCCACCTTCATGACCATAGATGTGTCACTGGGCAAATACAAGGAATACATTTCACTTCTTCTGAAGTGATTATAAGTTGACTCTGATACCCAAGACTCTGATACCTTGTCCATGACTCTGATCACTTATGCGCTCTGATTATTCGTTTTTCATCTATGTCATAAATTTTTCACTCTGAACTCTTATATTATTTAGCTCAGAATCTAGACTTTACTAACGTTTTCATCAAGTATTAGATTCAGGGGGAGCTAAGCTCAGAATCAAGCAGTGACTTGAATTCAGAATGAGCAAGATAAACTATTCACTTCAGGATAAGTATTATTCTTTATCTCTAAACTCTGAGTGAATTCAGTTTAATGTTTAAGAATTGTTCATCAAAAATCTTAGTTTTGTCATCATCAAAAAGGGGGAGATTGTAAGATCAAGTTTTGATCTAGTAGTACAACTCTATATTTTGATGATTACAAATTAACCTTTTGATATGAACAATTGTGGTACTCTAACGTGTTTTTCTGAGTGTGCTATTTACAGGCTCTGACCTCAACTCAATCTCACACAAATCAGAAGCACTGTGTATAAAGAGTGACCCAAGCAACGCTTTCGCATTCACCATGTTCAGCATGAACAGTGGAAAAGCTTCAGAAGTTCTGAAGTTATACAAACTCTGATGAGGACTCAGTCACTAGAAGCTCTGAAGATCCAGAAGTTCTGACAACCAAGAAACACTGAAGGTTCAGATGTTCTGATGGAGTAGAAGACTCTGAAGATCCAGAAGCTGAATAGTGGAAACTCTGATGTCCAGAAGCAAGAAACTCTGAAGGCCATGTTCTTCCGTCTGAGTTCAGAATCAGAAGATACAATGGTCAGAGGATCTGTGCTTTCCCTCTGACTCTGATCAACCGGCTTCACAAGTTCCAACATGAATTATTCCTCTGATCAGAAGTCTCCTAGGTTAAAAGGTCAAGTCGCTATCCAAGTACAAAAGCAAGTGTACCTTCCTGACGACCTACCTAACGTTCTCAGCCACAGCAGAAGCTGGATTTTCCAGAACTGCCCTCCAACGGTAGCATTTCCCATGCAACGCTCAACCCTAATCCTTGGAGTATATATAGAGGCTGAAGATTGAAAGAAGCGGCTAGAAGCAACATACACGTGCAAGACATATTCAAAATATTCTAAGCTTTCTTTCATCTGAAATTCATTGTGTTTACACTTAGCTTTTTAGAAGCAAATCTCTTGTAAACAATTCTTTGATAAACAGTTTGTTTAGTTCCTTTAGGAGATCAAGGTTGATCGGATCCTAGAGAAGACTAAGAGAGTGAATCTTAGTGTGAGCTAAGTCAGTGTAATTGTTAGTCACTTGTAGGTTTCAAGTGCAGTTGTAACTCTTACCTGATTAGTGGATTGCCTTCATTCTAAGAAGGAAGAAATCACCTTAACGGGTGGACTGGAGTAGCTTGAGTGATTTATCAAGTGAACCAGGATAAAATCCTTGTGTGCTTTTCTATCTCTTATCTTTAGCACTTAAAGTTCTCGAAAGATTTGTCAAAATCTTTAAGGTGGTAGTTTTGTACTGAAAACGTTATTCAAACCCCCCCTTTCTACCGTTTTTCATACCTTCAAACCTTACGTGTTGGGTGGAGGAATACGGGTCAACCCGAATTGAGTCAGATTTTGAGAACACTCCTGCAGATGCACAAGAGATTGACAACTTTCCTTTGTTACCCACTTCTCAGATACCTTTGACCCCATCCACGCAATCTCCTAGACCCAGGGGACGACCAAAAGGGAGCTCTAAGAAGAAAGGGAAACTGGCCCATGTGGCGACAACACCCATCCTCGCGCCTTCTCCTCCCCCTCTTCCTGCGGCAGATAACCAATTGATGGTGCTCCCTATTGAATTTCAGCAGCCACAGGGGATTATGACAAGAGCTAAGAGTGCTATGTTGATGGGAAAGAGACTCGGCATGGTATATGATTGCAGTGATGAGGAGGTGATGAAAGGGATCGCCTCTCAAATTGCTGCTAGACACTAATCAGAGGTGTGGGTTCGTTTCCAGGGTCAACATGTCAAGGACTTGGGTGACCTGGAATGTGAGAGGACTAGGAAGGTCCTTGAAGAGAAAGGTGGTGAAGCAAGCAGTCAGCAAACTCAGACCAGAAGTTTTACTAATTCAGGAATCTAAATTGAACTCAGACAGAGAAAGGGAAATCCAAGAATGGTCCGGATCAATGGACATGGAATTTGAAGCTGTCTTTGCAATTGGAGCAGCTGGAGGATTATTAACACTGTGGAAAAGGAACTCTTTTGTGGTCACTGGTGTGGTAAAGAGACAACGGTTCATCATTCTTCAGGTACATTCTTCTCAAATAGACTGCCCCCTCTAGATTGTTAATGTGTATGGACCCAATATTGATGAGGAAAGAAGAGATTTTTTTATGGATTTGGGTTTAGAACTGTGCAATTTTGCTGGAGCCTTAATTGTTGGTGGTGACTTTAATGCCACCTTAACTGATGATGAGCGTAAGGGTCAGGATAACAGTAACAGGGTAGCTGATTTATCCTTTAAATTCTTTGTGGATTCCTTAGACCTCATTGATCTCAATATGGCAAATGGAACTTTCACTTGGAATAGTTCCAGAAGTGATGGACCACGTAGCAAGTTAGATAGATGGCTCATTAATGACGAAGCTATTCTGCATTTTGATGGAGCTTCCCAATCAGCAGAGGACTGGGGCATATCTGATCATCGAGCAATTACTTTGAGGTTAGGTTCCACTGATTTTGGACCAAAACCTTTTTGCTTTTATAATAGCTGGCTTATGGAAGAAGGTTTTAAAGAAATGGTAGAAGAGTGGTGGTGTTCAGCGGTTGTAGAGGGCTGGTCAGGATTTGTTTTGATGAAAAAACTTAAGGGACTTCGTGACAAAATCCGTGAGTGGAAGAAGGCGAGAGGTGTGTGGGGGTCGGTGAAAATCCATGAATTGGAGGATAGATTAAATGCTGTTATGGGTCGCATGGAGAATGAGGGCAACAGTACTGACCTACGGAAACACCGGCTGGAAATTTTGAATCAGTTATGGCGCGAGTATAGACTTGAAGAAAGCCGATGGCTCCAAAAGGCTAGAATAAGGTGGCTTAAAGTGGGAGACCGCAACTCTAGCTTTTTCCATAAGGTCTACAAAATCAGGGCAGCTCGCAAGCGAGTGGAAAATCTGAATTATAATGGTGAACAACTTCAAAGTCCAGATGCCATCAAAAGTGCTATTTTCACCCACTTCAACGATTTCTTCAAACATGATTCTAAGGCCACGACCTCATTTCAGTGCCCAAATTTGAGCAGATTGGAACCTTTTGACCGTGAGATGCTTGAGGAGGAGTTCTCAGAAGAGGAAATCTGGAGAACTATCAAAGAGTGTGACGGTAATAAAGCACCGGGGCCCGATGGTTTTAACATGACTTTCTATAAGGAGTTTTGGGCACTCATCAAAGGGGATCTTGTGAAGGTATTTCATGACTTTCATAGTAATGGCAAACTTGTCCGTGGGCTTAATGCGGCTTTCATAGCATTAATCCCAAAGAACCATAACCCGAGCTCGGTTGGAGACTTCCGACCTATTAGCCTTATAGGAAGTATCTACAAATTGATTGCAAAAGTCTTAGCCAATCGTCTCCAAACCATGATGCATGTGTTGTTAACAAAGAACCAGTTTGCTTTTACAAAGGGCCGTCAAATTGCTGATTGCATTTTAATGGCAAATGAACTTGTTGATGCTATGAGGAAAAGAGACCAAGGGGGCCTTCTTTTGAAACTTGACTTCGCCAAAGCATACGACAACATCGATTGGTCCTTTCTTCTAAATATTATGAGAGATATGGGATTTGGGTCCAAGTGGTGCCTTTGGATCCATGGGTGTGTTTCGGCGGCTACCTTAGCGGTGTTGGTCAATGGATCTCCTACTGATTTCTTCGAGATTGAAAAGGGGCTTCGACAAGGAGACCCACTCTCTCCTCTCCTATTTAATCTGTGTGTGAATGCTTTATCTTGCATGTTAAATTTACTTCTGGTGGAGGATATTCCCTGTGGATTCTCGGTTACGGATGGTTTTGCCTTGAACCATTTACAATTTGCGGATGATACGCTAATTGTGTGTGAAAATGACTCAAGTCAATTGAGTAGAATCAGTGCAACATTAGAAGTATTCCTCTGGTTCTCAGGATTGAAGGTCAACTTCACAAAAACCTTCTTGATAGGATGCAATGTGGCACAGGAGAGAGTCATTGAGCTGTCAGATATATTTGAAGTATGCGCAGGAGGTTTGCCCTTTGTGTACCTGGGAGTGCCCCTAGGAGATAATCCGAGGAGAAAGTCTTTTTGGAATCCGGTGATTGAAAAGATGAGGCTTAAACTAGGTAAATGGAGATCCAAATTTCTATCGCTTAGTGGGAGACTAGTCCTCCTCAAAGCGGTTATTGCATCAATTCCTATCTACTACATGTCAATATTCAAAGCTCCGGTGGGTGTAGTGGGAGAGTTTGAAAAGCTGATGCGCTCCTTTCTTTGGGGAAGCTTAGAAGGGAACCGAAAGATAGCTTGGATTGCTTGGGAACAGATTTGCAGGAACTCGCAGTTGGGAGGTCTTGGTATTGGTTTTCTGGCGTGGAGGAACAAAGCCTTACTCTTGAAATGGGCTTGGTGATTTGGGAGAGAAAGAGATTCTTTTTGGAGACAAATGGTGTGTCATAAGTATGGGTGGGATGAGAATTTGTTGGTCCTGCATCTAGTGGTGGACAGATTCAACATGTGTTCAACGGTGTTTCAAGACATACTCAAAGTGCTATCGGAAGACACTATTCTAGCCAAAGAGTTTCGCGATCAGATTCGGTGTGTAATTGGACCGGGTCGATCGGTGCGATTTTGGCTAGACCCATGGGTTGATTCTGCCCCTCTCCATATATTTTTCCCCCGAATGTTTGCTCTATCTAATAACAAGAATGCTTTAATTAGTAAGGTGGAACACAACCAAGGGCGAAAATGGAACTGGCAATTGGAGTTTCGTAGAGAGTGTTTTGGATGGGAGAAAGATGAGGAAGGAAGATTTTATGCCACTGTGAATTCATATCTGCCTAGTGCTGGACGAGATGTAATCCTATGGATTGGTGATCATAAAGGGCTATTCTCAGTCAAAGCTATTTGTGAAGCTATGGAATTACGCCTCTTATCTCCTTTGCCTGGTGCTTGGAACATTCCTAAACGACTCCGCAAAATTATTCCACCGAAATTATCATTGTTTCTTTGGCAAGCGGTTTATAATAAAATTGCTGTCAAGAGTAATCTAGTGGAAAGGGGTATGACATTGGAAAATGAAGGGCGCTGTAGTCTGTGTGGTTTGGTAGTTGAATCAGTAACACATTTGTTGTTAGCTTGTGAGAAGACTTACCCTTTATGGTATGGTGTACTTCACCGAGAGGGTGTGACATGGTGCTGCCCGAGGACCGTTATAGATTTACTGAATGAGTGGCCAGAACTAAGGGCAAAATCAGATACTGGTCTTTGGGATTTGATTCCTTATTCACTTTGCTGGTCTATATGGTTAGGACGTAATGATCTTATTTTTCAAGACAAGGAATTCAATTTGGAACAGATATGGGACCTGCACATTTCTCGGATTGCTTGGTGGATTAAAGCTTGGTGGCGGGAGTGCCCATACAGTAGCAACGATTTCCTACTGAATTTTGTGGAGATTAGATTGAAACCTCCAAAGATTAGAAGTCGCAGCAATCATTGGACTCCACCACCCGCGGGGTCTCTTAAATTCAATGTCGATGGCTCCTCACATGGTATGTCGGGAAGGAGTGGCATTGGAGGCATTCTTAAGGATTCAAAACACCAAACCAGAGGTATTTTTTCTAAAGCTACTGGGGACCTTTGGGCTTATGAGGCTGAAGTGAAAGCAATCCTTCATGCTCTCATTTTTTGTCACCAATTTCAGTTGAGGCACATCTTAATAGAGAGCGATTCTGCACTAGCTGAAGGATGGGTCAATAACAAGGTTAATAAGCCTTGGAAGGTAATTCAAGACCTCAACTTGATTGACTCATTATGTATTGAAGTTGATTGCTTAGGGATATCTCATATTTTCAGAGAATCAAATCATTTGGCTGATTATCTTGCTAAGACAGGGTGCTCTAGACAAACTGAAATCTGGGCTATGTTGAGGAACTGAATACAATCATTGAATAGCTGGTTTCTCACTGGTATGTTGAGGCATAATTATCTGGAATCTGGTTTCTGTCTGAAGCATTTTTTACCGGTTTTCTTTTCAGTTATTTGGCTGTACAGAGTTGGTGATCTGAAGTGAAATATATGGCATTTGGTCCAAGTTTTTTGGTGCAGATTTCATGTATTTCTTTGCTACTATACAGTTTGGGAGCTGCTACATTGAGACATTATTACAAGCAATCAGGTTTATGTCTGATGTTGCAATATGGGTTTGGTTTGATGCATTTTTTTATCTGTTTTAGTGAGGTGATCTGAAGTGGAATATAGGGCATTTTGTCCAAGGTTTCGGTGCATTTTTTTTTCTGAAAATCATTGCTGCTATGCTGTTGGGGATCTGCTACATTCTGTAAGATCAAGTTTTGATCTAGTAGTACAACTCTATGTTTTGATGATTACAAGTTAACCTTTTGATATGAACAATTGTGGTACTCTAACGTGTTTTTCTGAGTGTGCTATTTGCAGGCTCTGACCTCAACTCAATCTCACACAAATCAGAAGCACTGTGTATAAAGAGCAACCCAAGCAACGCTTTCGCATTCACCATGTTCAGAATGAACAGTGGAAAAGCTTCAGAAGTTCTGAAGTTATACAAACTCTGATGAGGACTCAGTCACTAGAAGCTCTGAAGATCCAGAAAGTCTGATAACCAAGAAACACTGAAGGCTCAGATGTTCTGATGGTGTAGAAGACTCTGAAGATCCAGAAGCTGATTAGTGAAGTTCTGATGTCCAGAAGCAAGATACTCTGAAGACCATGTTCTTCCCTCTGAGTTCAGAATCAGAAGAAACAATGGTCAGAGGATCTGGGCTTTCCCTCTGACTCTGATCAACCGGCTTCACAAGTTCCAATATGAAGCATTCCCCTGATCAGAAGTCTCCTAGGTTTAAAGGTCAAGTCTCTATCCAAGTACAAAAGCAACTGTACCTTCCTGACGACCTACCTAACAGTCTCAGACACAGCAGAAGCTGGATTTTCCAGAACTGCCCTCCAACGGTAGCATTTTCCATGCAACGCTCAACCCTAATCCTTGGAGTATATAAAGAGGCTGAAGACTGAAAGAAACGGCTAGAAGCATTCACATACGCGCAAGACATATTCAAAATCTTCTAAGTTTTCTTTCATCTGAAATTCATTGAGTTTACTATTAGCTTTTTAAGAAGCAAATCTCTTGTAAACAATTCTTTGATAAACAGTTTGTTTAGTTCCTTTAGGAGATCAAGGTTGATCGGATCCTAGAGAAGACTAAGAGAGTGAATCTTAGTGTGAGCTAAGTCAGTGTAATTGTTAGTCACTTGTAGGTTTCAAGTGCAGTTGTAACTCTTACCTGATTAGTGGATTGCCTTCATTCTAAGAAGGAAGAAATCACCTTAACGGGTGGACTGGAGTAGCTTGAGTGATTTATCAAGTGAACCAGGATAAAATCCTTGTGTGCTTTTCTATCTCTTATCTTTAGCACTTAAGTTCTCGAAAGATTTGTCAAAATCTTTAAGGTGGAAGTTTTATACTGAAAACGTTATTCAAACCCCCTCTTTCTACCGTTTTTCATACCTTCAATTGGTATCAGAGCGCAAGTTCTGATTACCACACCTAACAGTGTTCAGTGATCCGGGCCGGTGTGAAAAACAATGGCTGCCACCACCAGTGAAACTCAAAGAGATGGTTACAATGCAAAGCCTCCTATGTTCGACGGTCAAAGGTTCGAATATTGGAAAGATAGACTGGAAAGTTTCTTTCTGGGTTTCGATGCAGATCTCTGGGATATTATTGTGGATGGCTACGAGCGTCCAGTTGATGCAGATGGCAAGAAGATCCCAAGGTCAGAGATGACTGCAGATCAAAAGAAGCTGTACTCACAACATCACAAAGTAAGAGCAATTCTTCTAAGTGCTATTTCCTATGAAGAGTACCAGAAGATTACAGATCGTGAGTTTGCGAAAGGCATCTTCGAATCTCTGAAGATGTCTCATGAAGGAAACAAGAAAGTCAAAGAGTCAAAGGCATTGTCTTTGATCCAAAAGTATGAATCCTTCATCATGGAGCCAAATGAGTCCATTGAAGAAATGTTCTCCAGATTTCAGTTGCTTGTAGCTGGCATACGACCTCTCAACAAGAGCTACACAACAAAAGATCATGTCATAAGGGTCATCAGGTGTCTTCCTGAAAGTTGGATGCCTTTAGTGACTTCAATAGAGCTCACGAGAGACGTTGAGAATATGAGTTTAGAAGAACTCATCAGCATTTTGAAATGCCATGAGCTGAAGCGCTCAGAGATGCAAGATCTGAGGAAAAAGTCCATAGCCTTGAAATCTAAATCTGAAAAGGCTAAGGTTGAGAAGTCAAAAGCTCTTCAAGCTGAAGAAGAGGAATCTGAAGAAGCATCAGAAGATTCTGATGAAGATGAGCTGACTCTGATCTCCAAGAGACTCAATCGCATCTGGAAGCACAGGCAGAGCAAATACAAAGGCTCTGGAAAGGCAAAAGGAAAGTCTGAATCCTCAGGTCAGAAGAAGTCCTCACTTAAGGAAGTCACATGCTTTGAGTGCAAAGAGTCTGGGCACTACAAAAGTGACTGTCCAAGATTGAAGAAGGACAAGAAGCCAAAGAAGCACTTCAAGACAAAGAAGAGTCTGATGGTGACATTTGATGAATCAGAGTCAGAGGATGTTGACTCTGATGGTGAAGTCCAAGGACTCATGGCTATTGTCAAAGACAAGGAAGCAGAGTCAAAGGGAGCTGTTGACTCTGACTCAGAATCAGAAGGAGATCCTAACTCAGACGATGAAAATGAGATATTCGCTTCTTTCTCTACCTCTGAACTGAAACATGCATTGTCTGATATTATGGATAAGTATAACTCCTTATTGTCTAAGCATAAGAAGCTGAAAAAGAACTTATCTGCTGTTTCCAAGACTCCTTCTGAACATGAGAAAATTATTTCTGATTTGAAAAATGATAATCATGCTTTGATCAATTCTAACTCTGTGCTTAAGAACCAGATTGCTAAGTTAGAAGAAATTGTTGCCTGTGATGCCTCTGATTGTAGAAATGAATCTAAGTATGAAAAGTCTTTTCAAAGATTCCTAGCTAAAAGCGTGGATAGAAGCTTAATGGCTTCAATGATCTATGGCGTAAGCAGAAATGGAATGCATGGCATTGGCCATTCTAAACCAATTAGAAATGAGCCCTCTGTGTCTAAAGCTAAATCCTTGTATGAATGCTTTGTTCCCTCTGGTACCATATTGCCTGATCCTGTACCTGCTAAAGTTGCTAAAAACCCTCTTAAAAAGGGATCTTTCTCTATGACTAAATATCATGCTAACATTCCTTTAAAATATCATGTTGAGACACCCAAGGTGATCAGAACCTCTGGGGTAACTAACAAGAAAGGACCCAGAAAGTGGGTACCTAAGGACAAGATTATCTATGTTGCAGATATCCTTGATAGCTCCACTGAAACACCAATCATGGTATCTGGACAGTGGATGCTCGCGTCACATGACGGGAGAAAGGCGTATGTTCCGAGAGCTGAAACTTAAGCCTGGAGGCGAAGTTGGCTTTGGAGGAAATGAAAAGGGTAAAATTGTTGGTACTGGTACTATTTGTGTAGATAGTAGTCCATGCATTGATAATGTGTTATTGGTAGACGGCTTAACACATAACTTATTGTCTATAAGTCAATTAGCTGACAAGGGTTATGATGTTATATTCAATCAAAAGTCCTGCCGGGCTGTAAGTCAGATCGATGGCTCTGTTCTGTTTAACAGCAAGAGGAAGAACAACATTTATAAGATCAGATTATCTGAGTTGGAGGCTCAGAATGTGAAGTGCCTTCTGTCTGTTAATGAAGAGCAGTGGGTATGGCATAGACGGTTAGGGCATGCCAGTATGAGAAAGATTTCTCAGCTGAGCAAGCTAAACCTTGTCAGGGGCTTACCCAATCTGAAGTTCGCTTCAGACGCTCTTTGTGAAGCATGTCAGAAAGGCAAATTCACAAAAGTCCCTTTCAAGGCAAAGAATGTTGTCTCAACCTCAAGGCCGTTGGAACTTCTGCATATCGACCTTTTTGGACCAGTGAAAACTGAGTCTATAGGTGGCAAGAGATATGGGATGGTTATCGTTGATGACTATAGCCGCTGGACATGGGTAAAGTTTCTAACCCGCAAGGATGAGTCTCATGCTGTGTTCTCTACCTTCATTGCTCAAGTGCAAAACGAGAAGGCTTGTAGGATTGTGCGTGTCAGAAGTGACCATGGTGGAGAGTTTGAGAATGACAAGTTTGAGAGTCTGTTTGATTCCTATGGAATTGCACATGATTTCTCTTGTCCCAGAACTCCTCAACAAAATGGTGTTGTTGAGAGGAAGAACAGAACTCTTCAGGAGATGGCTAGAACCATGCTCCAAGAAACTGGCATGGCTAAGCACTTTTGGGCAGAGGCAGTAAATACAGCATGTTACATTCAGAACAGAATCTCTGTGAGACCAATTCTGAATAAGACTCCTTATGAATTGTGGAAGAACATAAAACCCAACATTTCTTATTTTCATCCTTTTGGCTGTGTTTGTTATGTTCTCAATACTAAGGATAGATTGCATAAATTTGATGCTAAGTCTTCTAAGTGTCTATTACTCGGTTACTCTGAGAGATCTAAAGGTTTTAGGTTTTATAATACTGATGCTAAGACTATTGAAGAATCTATTCATGTTAGATTTGATGATAAGCTTGACTCTGACCAGTCAAAGCTAGTTGAAAAGTTTGCAGATTTAAGCATTAATGTTTCTGACAAAGGCAAAGCTCCAGAGGAAGCTGAGCCAGAGGAAGATGAACCAGAGGAAGAAGCTGGTCCCTCTAACTCACAAACTCTGAAGAAGAGCAGAATCACTACAGCTCACCCTAAGGAATTGATTCTGGGCAACAAAGACGAACCAGTCAGAACCAGATCTGCCTTCAGACCCTCTGAAGAGACCTTGCTCAGTCTGAAAGGATTGGTGTCCTTGATTGAACCCAAGTCCATAGATGAAGCTCTTCAGGACAAGGATTGGATTCTGGCCATGGAAGAAGAATTGAATCAATTCTCCAAGAACGATGTTTGGAGCTTAGTGAAGAAGCCTGAGAGTGTCCATGTTATTGGAACGAAATGGGTATTCAGAAACAAGCTGAATGAGAAAGGAGATGTAGTCAGAAACAAGGCAAGGCTAGTTGCTCAAGGCTACAGCCAGCAGGAAGGAATAGACTACACTGAAACATTTGCTCCGGTAGCAAGACTGGAGGCAATCAGACTGTTGATTTCTTTTTCAGTAAATCACAACATAGTTCTACATCAGATGGACGTGAAGAGTGCCTTCCTAAATGGTTATATTTCAGAGGAAGTCTATGTTCATCAACCCCCAGGTTTTGAAGATGAGAAGAAACCAGACCATGTGTTCAAATTGAAGAAATCACTCTACAGTCTGAAGCAAGCTCCCAGAGCATGGTATGAGAGACTTAGCTCATTCCTTCTGGAGAATGAGTTTGTAAGGGGTAAAGTAGATACAACTCTTTTTTGCAAGACTTATAAAGATGATATCTTAATTGTGCAAATTTATGTTGATGATATTATATTTGGTTCTGCTAATCAATCTCTATGCAAAGAATTTTCTGAGATGATGCAGGCTGAATTTGAGATGAGTATGATGGGAGAATTAAAGTACTTTCTGGGAATACAAGTTGATCAAACACCAGAAGGAACATATATCAATCAGAGCAAGTACACTAAAGAACTTCTGAAGAAGTTCAATATGCTGGAATCCACAGTGGCCAAGACTCCAATGCATCCTACATGCATTCTGGAGAAAGAAGATAAAAGTGGTAAAGTATGTCAGAAGCTCTATCGTGGCATGATAGGTTCACTTCTATACTTAACTGCATCTAGGCCAGACATATTATTTAATGTTCACTTATGTGCACGATTCCAATCAGATCCAAGGGAAACCCACTTAACTGCTGTTAAGAGGATCCTAAGGTATTTAAAAGGCACCACTAACCTTGGCTTGATGTATAAGAAAACATCAGAGTATAAGCTTTCAGGTTACTGTGATGCTGATTATGCTGGAGATAGAACAGAGAGAAAAAGTACTTCTGGAAATTGTCAATTTCTGGGAAGCAATCTAGTCTCATGGGCAAGCAAGAGGCAATCAACCATTGCACTATCAACTGCAGAGGCAGAATATATCTCAGCAGCAATATGCAGCACTCAGATGCTCTGGATGAAACATCAGCTGGAGGATTATCAGATCCTTGAGAGCAATATCCCAATCTATTGAGATAACACTGCTGCAATCTCATTGAGTAAGAATCCTATCCTGCATTCAAGGGCAAAGCACATTGAGGTAAAGTATCACTTTATTAGAGATTATGTACAGAAGGGCGTACTTCTTCTGAAGTTTGTTGATACTGACCATCAATGGGCAGATATCTTTACAAAGCCCTTAGCAGAGGATAGATTTAATTTTATTCTGAAAAATCTGAACATGGACTTTTGTCCAGAGTGAAGATGGATCAGAACCTCTGACTATGATACTTCTTGATCAGAAGATGTCTAGTCCAGAAGGTAACTCAATCAGAGTGTGTGTACCCACTGGTACTGACTCTGAAGCTGAGACAACAACACGTGTGTCAGTATTTCTGATGCATAGTTCCTTGTGCCCGTGTGACAGTCTGTTATGATTGCGTGTAGATGTGCTTCTCTCCTGTGTGTGATTTGTGTATTTACTGTTACTATCTATCTTTAATTTTCAACCGTTGATCTTAAAGTGCTTTTTGAATCAACAACGGTTATTTGTTAAAACCCACTATACACACACGATCTCTTTCACTTCCGGTTTTTACTCTCTCTCTCTGCTTTTCAAAACCGCTTATTCTCGATTTCTCTCTCGATCTCTCTTCATCTTTCAACCTTCATCTTCTACCTTAAACCTTCAACCGCTTCAAAAATGGTGAGTCAAACCAGAAGAACTACTGCAGATGCAACCCAGTTCCCTCACATGGTAGTTGGTCTAGCAACGGGTCAAAGGGGCCCTGAGAATCCGACACCAGATCAAGGTCAAGCTCAAGAGCAGATTCTTCCAATTGCAGAACGGGGCTGTGCCGTTCACTGCGTATTTGCTCCTGAGGAACTTCAAGTCCTGGCAGAATGGAGATTCGACCTCGACAACCTGGCTACAAATGGGTATGATCTTCGTCCTGAAGTCCAAGTTCAAGGTTGGGGAAATTACTTCAACAGACTTCGAGGACCGGTGTATGAGAAACTGGTAAAGGAATTCTGGAAGCACGCCGACTGCGATGATACTCAGGTGGTATCTCACATTCTTGGAAGAAAGATCATCATCACTGAGAAGTCATTCGTGAACTTGCTGGGTGCAGACACTGCTTTTGGGTATCGTTTCCAACTCACGGAATCGAAGCTGAAACCCAGCACCAAGGATACAATCAACCAGGCCCTGTACACCACTTACAAACCGGGCAAGACGAATTACAAGGTGATGGACCTTCATCCCAAGCTCAGGATCTGGCACAAAATCCTGCTCCACTGCATAAACCAGAGACCAAAGGGCAGTTCTCCTGACTACATCAACTTCAACCAGAAGGTGATGTTGTTCTTCATCCAAGACCAGAAGAAGATCTGCCTTCCCTACTTCCTGTTCTCCTACTTGAAGGAATGCATTCGGAAGTCTCGTACCACTGCCTCCATCAAGTCAGCGATCAAGTATATTCCCTTCGGGAGACTTTTGTCTGATCTCTTCATTGAGAGTGGCCTCGTTCAAGATCTGATAAATGCTGGATGCACAGAGGATCTGAGCACCATTGTCAGTGATGTCTTCACGGAAAACTCTCTAAAGAAGATGGGCCTAATCAAGAAGAAGATTGCTCCTGCCCATGAAGACACATCTTCTGAGATCAGAAGCAGAAGGATGCCTCTGAATGACTACCCTCTGTGGACTCAGGCAGACAATCCTGACGCTATTAGGTGCTATGTTGAAGACCTAAGGGCTCAAGGATTCGAAATTGATCTCGATGATTTCTTCAGCAGACTGCCGCCAGCTCCAGAGTTTCCTTCTCCTCCCAAGAAGAAAGTTCAGAGGAAGATGGTCCTAGAAGAATCTTCTGAGGAATCAGATGTTCCTCTGATCAAAAAGAAGAAGGCTGGTCAATCCAAGAGGAAGCAAGATGAAACCAGCAAGCCTGATGATGGTGATGATAGTGATAATGAGGATGGTCCTCCTAAGAAGAAGAAGAAGCAGGTCAGAATCGTGGTGAAGCCTACTCGGGTGGAACCAGCTGCTGAAGTGATCAGAAGGACTGAACCTCCTGCCAGAGTGACTAGATCATCAGCACATTCAAGTAAGTCTGCACTTGCTTCTGATGATGATTTGAATTTATTTGATGCACTCCCCATTTCTGCCATGCTCAAACACTCCTCAAATCCCCTCACTCCTATTCCTGAATCCCAACCAGCTGCACAAACCACCTCTCCACCACATTCCCCAAGGTCTTCATTTTTTCAACCTTCTCCTACTTAAGCACCTCTCTGGAATTTGCTTCAGAACCAACCCTCTAGGTCAGAAGAACCTACCTCTCCCATCACCATTCCATACAACCCACTTGAACAACCAGAGCCTACCCACACACAACCTGGACCCAGAACCTCTGATCACTCTGTCCCAAGAGCATCAGAACGTCTGGCTCCCAGAACTACTGATACAGACTCTTCCACAGCCTATACACCTGTATCCTTCCCAACCAATGTTGCTGATTCTTCTCCCTCCAATAACTCTGAATCCATTAAAAAATTCATGGAGGTCAGAAAAGAAAAGGTGTCTACCTTAGAAGAGTATTACCTCACTTGTCCAAGCCCTAGGAGATATCCTGGCCCTAGACCTGAACGTCTAGTAGACCCAGATGAACCTATCTTGGCCAATCCTTTACAAGAGGCAGACCCTTTGGCTCAACAAGCTCACCATGTCCCTGACCAACAAGAGCCTATTCAACCAGAACCTGAACCAGAACAATCTGTATCCAACCAATCCTCGGTTAGATCACCCCATCCTCTGGTTGAAACTTCAGACCCTCACCTTGGAACCTCTGAACCCAATGCTCAAATGATTAACATTGGTTCTCCACAAGGTGCCTCTGAAGCTCATAGCAGCAATCACCCAGCCTCTCCTGAAACCAACCTCTCCATAATTCCTTATACTCACCTCCAACCCACATCTCTCTCTGAGTGCATCAATATTTTCTATCATGAAGCCTCTTTGAGGCTCCGCAATGTGCACGGTCAGACTGACCTCAGTGAGAATGCTGAACATGTGGCTGATGAGTGGAACAATCTGGGCACTTGGCTAGTGGCTCAAGTTCCAATTATGATGCAGCTCCTGCATGCAGAGGGAAGTCAGAGCATTGAGGCTGCAAAGCAAAGGTTTGCTCGAAGGGTGGCTCTTCATGAACAAGAACAGAGAAATAAGCTTCTTGAAGCTATTGAAGAAGCCAAGAGAAAGAAAGCTCAAGCAGAAGAAGCTGCACGTCAAGCAGCAGCTCAAGCTGAACAAGCCAGACTAGAGGCAGAACGACTTGAAGCTGAGGCTGAAGCTCTTAGATGCCAAGCACTTGCACCAGTAGTGTTTACTCCTGATGCTTCTGCTTCCATTCCAGATCCTCAAGCTGCTCAGAATGTTCCTTCCGGTTCTACTCAATCAAGCTCATCCAGACTCGACATCATGGAACAGCGTCTTGACATTCATGAATCCATGCTAATTGAGATGAAGCACATGATGATGGAACTTCTGCGACGAACTGATAAACCTTAGTTTTAGGATCTCTTCGTTTTTCTTTTTCTTTAACGTTGTTTTATTTTGTTAAACTCTGTTTCTTTTTATTTATTTATTCTACTTTATTCGTTTGTGATTATCTATGCATATCTATATATATTTGTGTCACATATGTTTGCAAAACTCTTTTTATTCATAATATCTTTATGTTTACATCATACATTCTTTCCCTAAAGTCTAGAATGGAGGATCCCTCCTCATTCTTCTGCACTCCTGGCGCTGCTCTGACCTATCCTTCTCCAGACGCTCCAGTACATGCTGGATGTTGCTGAGCCTGTCCTTTAGCTCATCCCTCTCCAGAATCTCTTCTGCGGTCTTGAGCTTCTCTTCCAAACTCTCTTTTTCTTCCAGCAGCTTGAGTTCAAGCCGGCTGAGTTCTTGCACCTCCTCCACGAAGGCAAGAAATTCCCTCAGGTCTCTCTCCAACTCTGGACGCAGGTCCTCTTCCAGCAATGTCCGTGTTAGCTCCGAGATGGTCGTTGTACCCTCTGGATGCCTGATGTTAAGGAACAAGTCCTCCTCGAAGGTCTTCTTCCTCAGCTCTTCTAGTGCTACGATGTATGATGCCATTTTTTTCTTCCTGAAATTGTTCGAGGTGTGAAGCTTACCTTTCTCTCCAACGCTTTATATAGGCTTCACTTTCTCTCTGAAAGTTAATGCTCCTACAGTTTCTCGAGGTTAAGTTCTTGGTAACTGACCCTTCTCTTTACTCCCTTGACCGGTAGTAACGTTCTTCTCATGCATTAACTCTTCTATTTATTTCGCCTAACTCTGATTCTTGCATCGTTTTCATTTTCTTTAAACTTAGACCTTCTCTAAGGGGGAGTACCTTGTACTTCAAGCTAAGTTTTTCACCACCCCAAGCTTTTTGCTTATGACAAAAGGGGGAGTAAACCCAGTTTTTGATGTGTAAGATGTGTTAGTGTGATTTATTTTTCTTTTGGAGAATTTAAGAGTTCCACCTTCATGACCATAGATGTGTCACTGGGCAATACAAGGAATACATTTCACTTCTTCTGAAGTGATTCTAAGTTGACTCTGATACCCAAGACTCTGATACCTTGTCCGTGACTCTGATTACTTATGCGCTCTGATTACTCGATTTTCATCTATGTCATAAGTTTTTTCACTCTGAACTCTTATATCATTTAGCTCAGAATCTAGACTTTACTAACGTTTTCATCAGTATTAGATTCAGGGGGAGCTAAGCTCAGAATCAAGCAGTGACTTGAATTCAGAATGAGCAAGATAAACTATTCACATCAGGATAAGTATTATTCTATATCTCTAAACTCTGAGTGAATTCAGTTTAATGTTTAAGAATTGTTCATCAAAATCTTAGTTTTGTCATCATCAAAAGGGGGAGATTGTAAGATCAAGTTTTGATCTAGTAGTACAACTCTATGTTTTGATGATTACAAGTTAACCTTTTGATATGAACAATTGTGGTACTCTAACGTGTTTTTCTGAGTGTGCTATTTGCAGGCTCTGACCTCAACTCAATCTCACACAAATCAGAAGCACTGTGTATAAAGAGCAACCCAAGCAACGCTTTCGCATTCACCATGTTCAGAATGAACAGTGGAAAAGCTTCAGAAGTTCTGAAGTTATACAAACTCTGATGAGGACTCAGTCACTAGAAGCTCTGAAGATCCAGAAGTCTGATAACCAAGAAACACTGAAGGCTCAGATGTTCTGATGGTGTAGAAGACTCTGAAGATCCAGAAGCTGATTAGTGAAGTTCTGATGTCCAGAAGCAAGATACTCTGAAGACCATGTTCTTCCCTCTGAGTTCAGAATCAGAAGAAACAATGGTCAGAGGATCTGGGCTTTCCCTCTGACTCTGATCAACCGGCTTCACAAGTTCCAATATGAAGCATTCCCCTGATCAGAAGTCTCCTAGGTTTAAAGGTCAAGTCGCTATCCAAGTACAAAAGCAACTGTACCTTCCTGACGACCTACCTAACAGTCTCAGACACAGCAGAAGCTGGATTTTCCAGAACTGCCCTCCAACGGTAGCATTTTCCATGCAACGCTCAACCCTAATCCTTGGAGTATATAAAGAGGCTGAAGACTGAAAGAAACGGCTAGAAGCATTCACATACGCGCAAGACATATTCAAAATCTTCTAAGTTTTCTTTCATCTGAAATTCATTGAGTTTACTATTAGCTTTTTAAGAAGCAAATCTCTTGTAAACAATTCTTTGATAAACAGTTGTTTAGTTCCTTTAGGAGATCAAGGTTGATCGGATCCTAGAGAAGACTAAGAGAGTGAATCTTAGTGTGAGCTAAGTCAGTGTAATTGTTAGTCACTTGTAGGTTTCAAGTGCAGTTGTAACTCTTACCTGATTAGTGGATTGCCTTCATTCTAAGAAGGAAGAAATCACCTTAACGGGTGGACTGGAGTAGCTTGAGTGATTTATCAAGTGAACCAGGATAAATCCTTGTGTGCTTTTCTATCTCTTATCTTTAGCACTTAAGTTCTCGAAAGATTTGTCAAAATCTTTAAGGTGGAAGTTTTATACTGAAAACGTTATTCAAACCCCCCCTTCTACCGTTTTCATACCTTTCACATTCTGTATTCATTTCATTTCAGTTCTTAGTAGCTAGTAGTCTTTGCCTTATTAGCACTTTCCTTTCTTTTGCTGGCAGTTTTGTGCCGTTTGTTCTCTAGTTTAGCTTTTGATGCCGTGGTGTAATGACTCTATTGTTATTTATATATTATTCGTTCTTTCGAAAAAAAAAGTGTAGTTCATATCAATATTAAATTTCATATTACTAATTATCAATTACAATCTTTCAAAATTCACCCTTTTGTCATAACTTACAATTCTACCAGAGAATCATATCCTTGAAGCAATGGAGCCTCTACAAGCATTCAAGAAATTAATATTACTAATGGTATGTTTCAAATAAAAAAATCATCAAAATAAATTTTAGTTATATTGTGTCAGAGTTCAATTAATTATAATGCAATAGTTTTTTACACTACTACTTATAATGTTGTTGTAGATTTAAAACTTACAACTCTTCCGATGCACACTCAAAAAAAGATTTAAAACTTACTACTGAGGAGCAAATAAAAATTTGTATTTTAAAAAATAATCACTATATTCCAAAGCAACAATAGGTCATTAGTCGCTTCCCCAAAATGACTAAAATTGATAGATCCTCAATACCAACTTCTCAAAAATAAGCTTATTATGGATGAATTATGTTATGATAGACAAGATCTAACAACATAGCGTGTACATCTTCATATCAACAATAACGGAATATAAAAGTGTTTATGACACAATCATATCAGCAATTATTATGATAAATGGGTATAATTTGTTTCCTATGGTTATGGCGGAACAAAGACAATTTTCATTTGGAGAGCATTAATCGCAACTATAAGATCAAAGGACGAAGAACTCACAAGCACTATTTTCAAGTTGTAGACTGAACACTCAGAGATATTATAATATTTACTAATAAGCATAGTTCCAACCCAACTTTTCGGAGGAGAAGTTGATGTTTAGGTTGAAAAGTTGTTGTTGTGGGATGACAAGAGCAATTGGAAGTTTCAACCTTCATGAAAATATTGTATCACAATTTTCAAGGAAAAAAATTAATTCAAAACAAAAAGCTAAAACCAGCTGAACTAGATACTGAAACAGAAACATCAAAATTGGCCTTCACCATATATGGAGGAGGTCGAGCCCGGGCTAGAGGAAGCTCCCGGAGGTTAGGCGCATATGAGGTATTTGTTGTCACCAAAGATGGTTTGCAATGCAGCAACGCGTCACAACAAAGAACCCCAATGAAGCGGCATGCCGGTGACAGATTATTTTATTTTGATCCTCCCGAATGGAGTAGAAAAGAGACATGAAGATAGCTGCACTACCAACATCAGCCAAGGTAAAATAAAAAATGACAGATAAAACTCTACATATAGGTAAATACAATCCACTATATTACCAAGGCAACACGAAAACGACAAGGGTTGTAAAACAAGACAAGTTAAAAGGTGTGGTGTGTCGTCGCAAGGGAGACAAGACACCGCAAACACACTAAATTCATCACAATGTCACGACCAAAACAAAAAAAACACATTTATTACAAAAAACTTCAAAAATTCTAATATAATTAATACAAAAATATATTTTAGAAAAAAGTAAAAATATAAAAACACACAAATTAAATAAAAATCAATATTCTCCGTGCATCGCACGGGTCAAAAATACTAGTTTAAAATAAAAAAAGCTACTTAAAGGTCTTTTAACGAGTATTTTAATTATCATTTAATAAATATAAAAACTCTTATATAAACATATTTTTTTTTGTTACTATATAAAACGTATTTAATGGATCTTAAATAGTGTGTTTTATATTGAACTAGAAATTAAACCCGTGCGTTGCACGAATTTATTTTTAAGTTATGTGTCTATTATTTGTTAAAATAATTTATGTAAAATGAAAAATTATTGAATAGTA